>NC_053022.1:528490539-528553039 GCF_003073215.2 Triticum urartu | reverse complement strand
CCCCACTGTATACAAGCACGGTGTAATACGTGAGTATCCGGACAGTGGCTGTTACGTCTATGAGCATGATACCAGCTTGTTGGGGCCTTTAGGATTTTTTAGTTGGAGGCGGGTAAACAACCTTGGTTCACACTCTTTGTTTCTCGGACTCAATTATCCGATTAACCAGGAGATCACCGTTGGCAAGGACCTTGATGGCAGAGAGGCTCTGTTTGCTATGGAAAACTGTGTCTACACGGCGAGCCCTAGGAGTTCGGGAGCAAACTCCCCTGATTGTCAACGATACAGCCTGCAGCCAAAAGAAGGTGAGAATGACAAAGGCATCCGGATTAACTTTGATCCTTGGATGTCTCAATTACGACAGGCGGTGATGTGGTTCGAGCCTTCAGGTTGATAGGTAATTGGGCTGTTGCATCGAAAGGATGGAGTACTGGTGTCTCCGGATCACTGGTCGCTAAAGCGGGGCTGCAAATTATGATGGTGTTGGATCATCTCTTCGAATGACCTTGTTGTCTTTGCTGCTGGTTCTGGATGGGTAGTTCTTTCTTTTGTTATGCATATTCCTTGTCATTTGGTCATCCTCGTCTATGTCACTCTTACTATGTAATAGTTTCTTCTGTTTAGAATGTCATTCTCGTCTGGATCACGAGAGTCTGAGCGCTGCAGATGGGTGCGTTTTGGTGGTGTAGCAAGACTTCTTATGAACTATCATGTCTTGCTGTTTATGTCAGTAGTAGTCACTAGTAAGTGTTTGAATGTTGTATATATCGTTGTTTCGAACTGTTTATTGTCTCGAACTACTGGTGGGCTAAATGAGGGTATCACCATTCTCCAGTGTTCAGAGTATATCTCCTTTTTCAAGTTATATAATTTGAGCTCAGTGTCATTTCGATGATGTACACTTGTTTGGGCCAGTGAGGTGTCGTTGAATATGGGCCGAGTAGTAACGCAATGCCAAATAGGTCAATTATGACTCTCAGGCCGGGCTCTCAAAAGATCCTGGAAAAAAGGTCGGGCTCTCCAAAAAAGAATGAATAAGGATTCTTAGGCCGACATGTGGGCGCCACAAGTGTTTTCGTGCGCTTGCGCGCCGAGAGCATATTGGCGTGTGCTCGAAATTCATGCTACCTTTTCATTCGCAGTCTCCCGCCCCTCCCCCACCTCTGGAATCTCGATTCCTACTCCAGTTCCCCCAAATCCCCCTCCTGTACTCCCTGTACTCAAGCGCACTATCATGTTGCCGGTCAACGCGGATCTCCGAGCCGGAGATCCTGAGGTCCGTCCTGCCTTCGGTCGCTGCGTGCTGTCACTCAACAGTGGCATGGCGGTGCTTGACGACCAATTTGCCGACAAAGTGCTGATGGTAACCATCAACGGCGACCGGCCTCCCGTCTCGCCGGATGACCTTGTCAAAGCTCTTGGCATTGTGCACGGCATCCAAATAAGTGACTTGCTCGTCGAAGTCTGTCCGCCACCGGCTGATTTCTTCGTCAGGTTCAGGACAACTTTCGACTGCAGTCGTGTGTTCAAATCTTCTCGGCGTTTATTCTGCGATGGCGCGCTGGTGAGCTTTGATCGGTGGCACCCAGGATGGGGCTCAGTGCCCTCTGAGCTTGAGTTTTTAACAAAGCTTACCTTCCACGGCATGCCTCGACGTGCTTGGAACAGCGAGTCCATGAACGAGCTTATCAACGACCTTGGAGGTGAGCTTGTAAGTATGTTTGTTCCTCCAGACAGCTGGGCTCTGACGGTTATGGCATGGATGAAGAAGCCGCCCACCATACCGAAGGTGATTGGTGTTGAGATACCGATGCAGGAACCGGGGTTGTACTATTCGTCGCCACCAAGGCCGCCGTGGACCACGTTAGGGATGTACTTGTATCAAGTGTTCATGCATGTCGAAGAAGTGGTCAATCCATCAATCGAAGTCCTGCCGCCGCCGCTGGTGCCAGGGTCCGTCGACGACGTCCATTACAGGAGTCAACGTCAGACTTTCCCCGTGTTGCTCGGAACGATGGATGGCACAGGGCCTACTCCATCATGCGGCGGAGGCCACTGCTTCTTTGGGAGAAGAGGCAGGGCTGGCTCCCTAGATGTGCTCTAATTTGAGGTAACAACTGAATCTTGTTAGATACTAGTTAAATCCGAGCTATGGGTGTGAAGCACTGATATGCCAGTACATTTGATTGTGACCTATTCTAATTTTGTACCTGAACTTTTTTTTAGAAAGGGTTGTACGTCAACTTAATGTGCTAGGAGAACTTATTGTGTTGTCTGTCTGTTTTCTTTGCACAACATTCAAGATATTTCCCCGTCATTGATAAAGACGATGAACCGTTATGTACGACTTCGTTGGTTTCAACATAGCCCTTCCCGTAGCGATCCACTGCTTCCATCCTGATTGTGCTGCCTGCGTGAAATTTTTGTATGCAAGTTCAGTGTGCTATGCTGTTCTATATGATTGTGTCAACTATGTAAGTTTTTACTAAGCATCAGCAATGCATATAGCTGAAAGATGTATTTACGAGCATCGGCCGATGAGTCTCTCTCTCTATCTCTCTCTCTCTCACACACACACACACGCACATGCACAAGTGGGACCCGTTGAATTATTTATTTGCTCGTGACAGCTTTTATTTAGGTTCCACTGTAATCTAACTTTTTTCTTAAGTTATTAATTGAGCTCAGTGACTTCAAAAAGTTGTACAGAAGCCTTGTTTGGGCCTTTCCGGCGTCGCTGAATGTGGGCTGAGTAACCATGTTATGTTGTACTATACTACACAGGCCTTTTTTCGCTATTTTTTCTTAAATAATACATTTTTTATTAATTTTTATAAATATTACGTTGGGTAAATTTTTTTCAAAAATAATACACCGTCCGCCCGCTGCAGGCCGACTGGGCCTAGTCGGCCCACAGCAGGCCGATTGGATTCCAGTCGGCCTACAGCTGGCCGACTGGCCCTGTCGGCCCACTGTGGGCCGACTGGAGCTAATTGGCTCGCTGTGGGCTAATTGTTTCTGCAAAAGTGTTAATCATGTATTTAAAAAATATGTGTATTGTGACCTCCTCCGCTCGTTGTGGGCCCACTGTTGACTAAAAAATATGTTTTAAAAATTGTTAATCATGTATTTAAAAATTGTTAAATGTGTGTATAAAAAATGTTCCTTATATATACAAATTTTTTTAAATGTGTATATAAAAAATAGTTTTTTTCAACATCAGCAATGCAACTGGGCCGACAGTTGTACACAATATCCGGGTCAACTTGTTATTCTCCGCCCCGCTGGGCTGCAAACTTTCCTAGGAGGTATGCATTAGGCTTAACAAGAAAATGGACTTTAAGAAATAATAAATGGGATGTAATTATAATAACTGGACAGTTACTATGCACCAAACACGTAATTAGTTTGAAAAATATATTATTTTTAGAATTTGAAAATTTTAATTTCATTACTTGTTGCGCACGCAATATTTCGTTGGATTTTTAACGTAATACAACTTTATTTTGAAATTATATTTAACCTGACTAGAAATTTCGGATACAAATATTTCGGATCCCATCAAAATGTGGGAATTTTTTTAAATTCTGTTTTGAGCGGTTGTTTGAAATTATTAATCGTTGTCCTAGCTAGAAGTTGGGTTGTACTTTTAACAAACTGTAAATGGGTTGTAGTAAATTCCATTAGAAATAAAAAATGGGCTGTACATTCTTATAAATCGCAAATGGGCTATATGTTCTCTGCCAAATCCGAGCTGTGGGCCTACTAAGTTAACGTGTACCAAGGGCTTTGTCAACTTAGTCAATATAAACGATTCTAGCTGCAGTGATCGTAAGATGTCCATTCAACGACCGTAGTGCTTCTTCAACCTCTGGTCTTCTTGCTCCAGCCACCCAAAGCAGCGCCGGTCGTGTCGCATGCTCCTGCCTCCCGTGGCCGGCTGTGATGCCGCGGAGGCCTCACCGCCCCGTACTACTCCCACCGCTGGCCAGGCCATCCCTCTACTCACCCACACCCCATGTTATTCTGCGGCGACGGCAGCCTCACACCGCAGCCGAACCAGTGAACCCTCGTACTCCTCTCCGCGCGGGCTTCCACTGCTGCGTCTTTCCCGGCTCCGCGTCGTCCCCTTCCTAGGCCTCGCCGTCATCCAGACCACCGCCCTGGTGCTCTCGGCGCGGCGTGGTCAACGTGGTCAACGACCGACTTCCATCGGAAGAGTACTGTACGTGGAGAGGATGACAGTTGGGTCCACGGCAGCCGCAAGGAAGTGCCTCCTTATTACGCGCAAAATAATTATTCCTCCACCTGATAGCGGGGACCCACCGGACGGGCCACCGTATTTCACGAAAAAATGATTCGCCTCCTGACTGCTGGGACCCACGAGCTACATCTTCGCACGCAAGGAAGTGCGTCCGAAAAAAAATGATTCACCCCCCTGACTGCAGGGACCCACCAGGCCCCCGACTGCTGGGACCCACTAGCTACATCTTCGCACGCAAGGAAGTGCGTCCGGGCAAAAAAACAAAATGATTCGCCCCCTGACTGCTGGGACCGACCAGCTACATCTTCGCAGGCAAGGAAGTGCCTGACAGTCGGGACCCACCTGGTCGAAGCGTACATAGCGTTGCCATTCTGGTCGCGAACGTGTACGTACATACTGGTCGATGTAGAGGCGCGCACGTGTCGTAGTAGAGGCGCGCACGTAGCATGTACACGTACGTATAGCGGCCAGGGTGCAAGCGGCCACGTATGTGTACATACGAGCGGGGTCTCGAACGCCTACTCGCGCATACGTATGGCTAGGGCTCGTGTATATGGTTTGGTCGGAACGGAGAAACAGCATCGTCGTCGTGTTCATGGGGAGGCAACGGAATGCGTCGTGTTCATGGGGAGGCAACGGAATGCGTCGTGTTCATCGGGAGGGCTTGGACGGAACAGGCGATGGAAACAAGGCCTGGCGTACCGCAGAACGGAGGAAACGGCCTTGTGTTCGACCGGCCACGTTCGAAACAGAATCCTGTTCATCGGGAGGGGTCTGGCGTACCGCAAAACGGAGGAAACGGGCCTCCTACGGTCAAAACGGGGGTCCTGTTGATCAGGAGGGGTGTGGCGTACCGCAAAACGGACAAAACGGACTTGTGTTGGAGCGCTACGGTCGAAACGGGGGTCATGTTCATCAGGAGGGGTGTGGCGTACCGCAAAACGGGACTCCACGGGATACTGTTCATCTCCACCGTCGACCTCCTCCAGCCTCCACGGGGTCCTATTCATCCAGCCTCCACCGCGCGCTACTCCACCGGCTACTGTTCAACCACCCCTCCACCGTCTACTGTTCATCCAGCCCTCCACACCATGGGGTCCTGTTCAACCACCCCTCCACGGGCACCCCTCCACCGTCTACTGTTCATCCAGCCATCCACACCACGGGGTCCTGTTCAACCACCCTCCACCGTCTACTGTTCATCCAGCCCTCCACACCACGTGGTCCTGTTCATCCACCCCTCCACGGGCACCCCTCCACCGTCTACTGTTCATCCATCCCTCCACCACACCACGGGGTCCTGTTCATCCAGAGGCAACGCCACCGCTCACTGTTCATCCAAACCCCCCCGCAACGCTCACTGTTCATCAGAGGCAGCATCGATCGGCTTCAGTTAGCAGCAGTAGCGAAGGAATCGCTCGATCGGGTTCAGTTAACAGCCATCGATCGATCGCTCGGGTTCAGTAACGCGTAGCCTGCAGTGCAATCGCTCGGGTTCAGTTAGAGCCCAACGCCTCGCTCGGGTTCAGTTAGAGCCAACGCCTCGCACACACGCGCGTACGTGTACGAGAGAAACGCGCATCGCTCGGCCCCCGACCTCCCACCGTAACCAGGAACTCCCCGAAATTTTCCTCCCCCTCGCTTCTACCACAGTTTTTTCCGTCATGGACGGCCCAAAGAATGTCATGAAGCTGCGTCTCCAGCCCGCCCAGGACGAAAAGCCCATTTTCTGTCATGATTTTTTGTCATAGAAGTAGGAGCCCACCACATCTATGATGATACCGGGTTTTGTCACAATTATCATCATAGAAGTGTCATATGTATGACATAATTTTTTTCGTTCGGCCCAAAATGTCATGGATGTGTCTTTTTTTGTAGTGTTAAACCTTTACCTGATACTCTTAAATATGCTTATCTTGATGAGAAAGAGAGATATATCCTCTTATTATAATTAGTGCTAACCTTTCAGAGCATGAAGAAAAGAAATTATTGAAAACTCTGAAGAAGCACCGTGCTGATATACTCTTGATGATCTTAAGGGCATTAGTCCCACTCTCTGCCAGCACGAAATAAAATTGGAGAAGGATGTGAAACCAGTTGTTGATCACCAACGACGGTTAAATCCTAAGATGAAAGAAGTGGTAAGAAAAGAAATACTAAAGCTTCTGGAGGCAGGTATAATTTATCCCGTCGCTGATAGTCAGTGGGTAAGCCCTGTCCATTGTGTCCCTAAGAAGGGAGGTATTACTATTGTTCGTAATGAAAAGATGAATTGATCCCACAAAGAATTGTTACAGGTTATAGAATGGTAATTGATTTCCACAAATTAAATAAAGCTACTAAAAAGGATCATTACCCTTTACCTTTTATTGATCAAATGCTAGAAAGACTATCCAAACATACACATTTTTTCTTTCTAGATGGTTATTCTGGTTTCTCTCAAATAACTGTGCCAAAAGAGGATCAAGAAAAGACAACGTTTACTTGTCCTTTCGGTACCTTTGCTTATAGATGTATGCCTTTCGGTTTATGCAATGCACCTGCTAATTTCCAAAGATGTATGATTGCTATATTCTATGACTTTTGTGAAGAGATTGTTGAGGTTTTCATGGATGATTTCTCCGTTTACGGAACTTCCTTTGATGATTACTTAAGCAACCTTGATCGAGTTTTATAGACATGTGAAGAAACTAATCTTTTCTTAAATTGGGAGAAGTGCCACTTTATGGTTAATGAAGGTATCATCTTGGGGCATAAAATTTCTGAAAGAGGTATTGAAGTTGATAAAGCTAAATTTGATGCTATTGAAAAGATGTCGTGTCCTAAGGACATTGAAGGTATAAGAAGCTTCCTTGGTCATGCTGGTTTTTATAGGAGGTTCATTAAGGACTTCTCTAAAATTTCTCGGTCTCTGACTAATCCCTTACAAAAAGATGTTCCTTTTGTCTTTGATGATGACTATGTAGAAGCATTTGAAATACTTAAGAAAGCTTTGATTTCTGCACCTATTGTTCAACCTCCTGATTGGAATTTACCCCTGTTCAAGAATTCATCCGATTAACCAGTTAACTTGCCAATTAATCCCTACTCATAGGGTCACCGAGTAGCTGATAAACCGAAAAATCGTCCGATTAATTGATTAAATGGCCGATTAACTTGCCGATTAGCCGATTAATCCCCTACTCGCTAGCCAACCGAGCAGCTACCAGTTAACGATTTCCTCAACAATGGAATTTACCATTTGAAAGTATGTGTGATGCTAGTGATTATGATGTAGGGGTTGTTCTAGGAAAAAGAGTTGATAATAAATTAAATGTTATTCAATATGCTAGTAAAACTCTAGACAGTGCCCTGAGAAATTATGCTACTACTAAAAAAGAATTTTTAGCCGTTGTATTTGCTTGTGATAAGTTCAGACCTTACATTGTTGATTCTAAAGTAACTGTTCACACTGATCATGCTGCTATTAAATATCTTATGGAAAAGAAAGATGTTAAACCTAGACTTATTAGATGGGTTCTCTTACTACAAGAATTTGATTTGCATATCATTGTTATAAAGGGAGCTGAGAACCCCGTCGCAGACAACTTGTCTAAGTTAGACAATGTTCTTGATGACCCACTACCTATTGATGATAGCTTTCCTGATGAACAATTAGCTGTGATAAATGCTTCTCGTACTGCTCCATGGTATGCTGATTATGCTAATTATATTGTTGCTAAATTTATACCACCTAGTTTCACATACCAATAAAAAAGTTCTTCTATGATTTAAGACATTACTTTTGGGATGACCCACATCTTTATAAAGGAGTAGATGGTGTTATTAGACGTTGTGTACCTGAGCATGAACAGGAACAGATCCTACGCAAGTGTCACTTCGAGGCTTATGGAGGACACCATGTTGGAGACAGAACTGCACATAAAGTATTGCAATCCGGTTTTTATTGGCCTACTCTCTTCAAAGATACCCGTAAGTTTGTCTTGTCTTGTGATGAATGTCAAAGAAATGGTGATACGTCTCCGTCGTATCTACTTTTCCAAACACTTTTGCCCTTGTTTTGGACTCTAACTTGCATGATTTGAATGGAACTAACCCGGACTGACGCTGTTTTCAGCAGAATTACCATGGTGTTATTTATGTGCAGAAACAAACGTTCTCGGAATGACCTGAAACTTCACGGAGCAACTTTTTGGAAAATATAAAAAATACCTGCAAAAGATGAAGGCTATGGGGCCCACCACCTGTCCACGAGGGTGGGGGCGCGCCTCCCTACCTCGTGGGTCCCCTGGAGCTCCTCCGACTCCAACTGCAACTCTATATATTGTGTTTCGGGGAGAACAAATCAAAGAGAAGAATTCATCGCGTTTTACGATACGGAGCCGCTGCCAAGCCCTAAAACCTCTCGGGAGGGCTGATCTAGAGTCTGTTCGGGGCTCCGGAGAGGGGAATCCGTCGCCATCGTCATCGTCAACCATCCTCCATCACCAATTTCATGATGCTCACCGCCGTGCATGAGTACTTCCATCGTAGGCTTGCTGGACGGTGATGGGTTGGATGGGATCTATCATGTAATCGAGTTAGTTTTTTTAGGGTTTGATCCCTAGTATCCACTATGTTCTGAGATTGATGTTGCTATGACTTTGCTATGCTTAATGCTTGTCACTAGGGCCCGAGTGCCATGATTTCAGATCTGAACCTATTATGTTTTCATCAATATATGAGAGTTCTTGATCCTATCTTGCAAGTCTATAGTCACCTACTATGTGTTATGATCCGTTAACCCCGAAGTGACAATAATCGGGATACTTACCGGTGATGACCGTAGTTTGAGGAGTTCATGTATTCACTATGTGTTAATGCTTTGGTCCGGTACTCTATTAAAAGGATGCCTTAATATCCCTTAGTTTCCGTAAGGACCCCGCTGCCACGGGAGGGTAGGATAAAAGATGTCATGCAAGTTCTTTTCCATAAGCACGTATGACTATATTCGGAATACATGCCTACATTACATTAATGAACTGGAGCTAGTTCCGTGTCACCCTAGGTTATGAATGTTACATGATGAACCACATCCGGCATAATTATCCATCACTGATCCATTGCCTACGAACTTTCCACATATTGTTCTTCGCTTATTTACTTTTCTGTTGCTATTGCTATCATCACTACAAAATACCAAAAACATTACTTTTACCACTGTTACCTTTTGCTACTGTTACCACTATTATCATATTACTTTGCTACTAAACACTTTGCTGCAGATATTAAGTTTCCAGGTGCGGTTAAATTGACAACTCGGCTGCTAATACTTGAGAGTATTCTTTGGCTCCCCTTGTGTCGAATCAATAAATTTGGGTTGAATAATTTACCCTCGAAAACTGTTGCGATCCCCTATACTTGTGGGTTATCAATTGGTAGTATTAGTAGACGTCAAGAAATGCCTATGAATTACTCACTTGTTATTGAACCATTTGATTTTTGGGGCTTTGATTATATGAGACCTTTTCCTTCCTCTAATGGGTACAGACATATTTTAGTTGCTGTTGATTACGTTACTAAGTGGGTAGAAGCTATTCCAACTAGTAGTGTTAATCATAACACCTCTATTAAGATGCTTAAAGAAGTTATTTTTCTAAGGTTTGGAGTCCCTAGATACTTAATGACTGATGGTGGTTCACATTTTATTCATGGTGCTTTTCGTAAAATGCTTGCTAAGTATGATGTTAATCATAGAATTGCATCTCCATATCATCCACAGTCTAGTGGTCAAGTAGAATTAAGTAATAGAGAACTTAAATTAATTTTGCAAAAGACTGTTAATAGATCTAGAAAGAATTGGTCCAAGAAACTTGATGATGCATTATGGGCTTATAGAACTGCATATAAAAATCCTATGGGTATGTCTCCGTATAAAATGGTTTATGGAAAAGCATGTCACTTACCTCTTGAACTAGAACATAAGGCATATTGGGCCATTAAAGAGCTCAATTATGATTTCAAACTTGCCGGTGAGAAGAGGCTTTTTGACATTAGCTCACTTGATGAATGGACAGCCCAGGCTTATGAGAATGCCAAATTGTTTAAAGAAAAGGTTAGAAGATGGCATGACAAAAGGATACAAAAACGTGAGTTTAATGTAGGTGACTATGTATTGTTATACAACTCTCGTTTAAGATTTTTTGCAGGCAAACTTCTCTCTAAATGGGAAGGTCCTTACGTTATCGAGGAGGTCTACCGTTCCGGTGCCATAAAAATCAACAACTTCGAAGGCACAAATCCGAGGGTGGTGAACGGTGATACGTCTCCAACGTATCTATAATTTTTGATTGTTCCATGCTATATTATATTCTATTTTGGACATTATTGGGATTTATTATACACTTCTATATTATTTTTGGGACTAACCTATTAACCGGAGGCCCAGCCCAGAATTGCTATTTTTGCCTATTTCAGAGTTTCGCTGAAAAAGAATATCAAACGAAGTCCAAACGGAATGAAACCTTCGGGAACGTGATTTTCGGACCGAACGTGATCCAAAGGACTTGGACCCTACGTCAAGACATCAACCAGGAGGCCACGAGGTAGGGGGGGCGCCCTCCACCCTCGTGGGCCCCCTGTTGCTCCACCGACGTACTCCTTCATCCTATATATACCTACGTACCCCCAAACTACCAGATACGAAGCCAAAACCCTAATTCCGCCGCCGTAACTTTCTGTATCCACAAGATCCCATCTTGGGGCCTATTCCGGAGCTCCGCCAGAGGGGGCATTGATCACGGAGGGCTTCTACATCAACATCATAGCCTCTCCAATGAAGTGTGAGTAGTTTACCTTTGGGTCCATAGTTATTAGCTAGATGGCTTCTTCTTTCTTTTTGGATCTCAATACAATGTTCTCCCCCTCTCTCATGGAGATCTATTCGATGTAATATTCTTTTGCGGTGTGTTTGTTGAGACCGATGAATTGTGGGTTTATGATCAAGTTTATCTATGAACAATATTTGAATCTTCCTCTGAATTCTTTTATGTATGATTGGTTATCATTGCAAGTCTCTTCGAATTTTCAGTTTGGTTTGGCCTACTAGATTGATCTTTCTTGCAATGGGAGAAGTGCTTAGCTTTGGGTTCAATCTTGCGGTGTCCTTTCCTAGTGACAGTAGGGGCAACAAGGCACGTATTGTATTGTTGCCATCGAGGATAACAAGATGGGGTTTACATCATATTGCATGAGTTTATCCCTCTACATCATGTCATCTTGCTTAAAGTGTTACTATGTTTTCTTGAACTTAATACTCTAGATGCATGCTGGATAGCAGTCGATGTGTGGAGTTATAGTAGTAGATGCAGGCAGGAGTCGGTCTACTTGTCTCGGACGTGATGCCTATATACATGATCATACCTAGATATTCTCATAACTATGCTCAATTCTGTCAATTGCTCAACAGTAATTTGTTCACCCACCGTAAATATTTATGCTCTTGAGAGAAGCCACTAGTGAAACCTATGGCCCCCGGGTCTATCTTCCATCATATTAATCTTCCAACACTTAGTTATTTTTATTGCCTTTTATTTTACTTTGCATCTTTATCATAAAAATACCAAAAATATTATATTATCATATCTATCAGATCTTACTCTCGTAAGTGACCGTGTAGGGATTGACAACCCCTTATCGCGTTGGTTGCGAGGATTTATTTGTTTGTGTAGGTGCGAGGGACTCGTGCGTGGCCTCCTACTAGATTGATACCTTGGTTCTCAAAAACTGAGGGAAATACTTACGCTACTTTTCTGCACCACCCTTTCCTCTTCAAGGGAAAACCAACGCAAGTGCTCAAGAGGTAGCAAGAAGGATTTCTGGCGCCGTTGCCGGGGAGGTCTACGCAAAAGTCAACACACCAAGTACCCATCACAAACCCTTATCTCCCGCATTACATTATTTGCCATTTGCCTCTCGTTTTCCTCTCCCCCACTTCACCCTTGCCGTTTTATTTGCCCTCTCTCTCTCTCCATCCTCCCTCTCTTTCTCTATTTGCCTCTTTTTACCCGTCTCTTGTTTGCTCGTGTGTTGGATTGCTTGCTTGTCACGATGGCTCAAGATAATACTAAATTGTGTGACTTCACAAATACCAACAACAATGATTTCCTTAGCACTCCGATTGCTCCTCTTACCGATAATGAATCTTTTGAAATCAATGTTGCTTTGTTGAATCTTGTCATGAAAGATCAATTCGCTGGCCTTCCTAGTGAAGATGCCGCTACCCATCTGAATAGCTTCGTTGATTTGTGTGATATGCAAAAGAATAAAGATGTGGATAATAATATTGTTAAGTTGAAGCTATTTCCTTTTTCGCTTAGAGATCGTGCTAAAGCTTGGTTTTCGTCTTTGCCTAAAAATAGTATTGATTCTTGGAATAAGTGCAAAGATGCTTTTGTCTCTAAGTATTTCCTCCCGCTAAGATCATCTCTCTTAGAAACAATATTATGAATTTTAAGCAACTTGATCATGAACATGTTTCACAAGCTTGGGAGAGGAAAATTAATGATACGTAATTTCCCTACGCATGGTCTGAATTTGTGGATGATTATACAAAAAATTTATGCCGGATTGAATTTTGCTTCTAGAAATCTTTTAGATTCGGTCGCGGGAGGCAATTTTATGGAAATCACTTTAGGAGAAGCTACTAAACTCCTAGATAATATTATGGTTAATTATTCTCAATGGCACACTGAAAGATCTACTAATAAAAAAGTGCATGCGATAGAAGAAATTAATGTTTTGAGTGGAAAGATGGATGAACTTATGAAATTATTTGCTAATAAAAGTGTTTCTTCTGATCCTAATGATATGCCTTTGTCTACTTTGACTGAGAATAATAATGAATATATGGATGTGAATTTTGTTGGTAGGAATAATTTTGGTAACAACGCGTATAGAGGAAACTTTAATCCTAGGCCGTATCCTAGTAATTCCTCTAATAATTATGGTACTTCCTACAACAATTCTTATGGAAATTATAATAATATGCCCTCTGATTTTGAATCTAATATTAAATAATTTATTACTTCGCAAAAGAATTTCAATGCTTTGATTGAAGAAAAAATGCTTAAGATTGATGAGTTGGCTAGGAACGTTGATAGAATTTCTCTTGATGTTGATTCTTTTAAACTTAGATCTATTCCACCTAAGCATGATATCAATGATTCTCTCAAAGCCATGAGAATTTCCATTGATGAGTGCAAAGAAAGAACCGCTAGAATGCGTGCTAAGAAAGATTGCTTTATAAAAGCGTGTTCTTCTAGTTTCCATGATAACAAAGATGAAGATCTAAAGGTTATTGATGTGTCCCCTATTAAATCTTTGTTTTGTGATATGAATTTTAATAATGATGGGACTGAATATGATCCACCTTTACCTAGACGGCGTTCCAAAAATTCGGAGTCTTTAGATCTTGATGCTAAAATTGTTAAAAGTGGGATTGAAGAAGTCAAAACTTTAAATATTAATGAACCCACTATTTTGGATTTCAAGGAATTTAATTATGATAATTGCTCTTGATAGATTGTATTTCCTTGTTGCAATCTGTGCTAAATTCTCCTCATGCTTATAATCAAAATAAAGTTTTTACTAAACATATCGTTGATGCTTTGATGCAATCTTATGAAGAAAAACTTGATTTGGAAGTTTCTATCCCTAGAAAACTTTATGATGAGTGGGAACCTACTATTAAAATTAAAATTAAAGATCATGAATGCTATGCTTTGTGTGATTTGGGTGCTGGTGTTTCCACGATTCCAAAGACTTCGTGTGATTTGCTAGGTTTCCGTGATTTTGATGATTGCTCTTTAAACTTGCACCTTGCGGATTCCACTATTAAGAAACCTATGGGAAGAATTAATGATGTTCTTATTGTTGCAAATAGGAATTATGTGCCCGTAGATTTTATTGTTCTTGACATAGATTGCAATCCTTCATGTCCTATTATTCTTGGTAGACCTTTCCTTAGAACGATTGGTGCAATTATTGATATGAAGGAAGGGAATATTAGATTCCAATTTCCGTTAAGGAAAGGCATGGAACACTTCCCTAGAAAGAAAATTAAATTACCTTATGAATCTATTATGAGAGCCACTTATGGATTGCCTACCAAAGATGGCAATACCTAGATCTATCCCTGCTTTTTATGCCTAGCTAGGGGCGTTAAACGATAGCATTTGTTGGGAGGCAACCCAATTTTATTTTTATTCCTTGCTTTTTGCTCCTGTTTAGTAATAAATAATTTATCTACCCTCTGTTTTAGTTGTGTTTTTTGTGTTTAATTACTGTTTGTGCCAAGTAGAACCGTTGGGAAGACTTGGGGAAAGTCTTTTTAATCTTGCTGTAAAAAACAGAAACTTTAGCGCTCACGAGAATTGCTGCCATTTTATTTCGAAAGTGCTATTTAGTTAATTATTTTTGCTGATGATTAATATATAAGTTACTCACATCCAAAAATTTATTTTAGAACTTTTGGGGTTCCAGATCTTGCGTTAGCTACAGATTACTACAGACTGTTCTGTTTTTGACAGATTCTGTTTTTCGTGTGTTGTTTGCTTATTTTGATGAATCTATAGCTAGTAAAATAGTTTATAAACCATAGATAAGTTGGAATACAGTAGATTTAACACCAATATAAATAAAGAATGAGTTCATTACAGTACCTTGAAGTGGTGTTTTGTTTTCTTTCGCTAACGGAGCTCACGAGATTTTCTACTTTAAGTTTTGTGTTGTGAAGTTTTCAAGTTTTGGGTAAAAGATTTGATGGATTATTGAACAAAGGAGTGGAAAGAGCCTAATATTGGGGATGCCCATGGCACCCCAGGATAATCTAAGGACACCTAAAAGCCAAAGCTTGGGTATGCCCCGGAAGGCATCCCCTCTTTCGTCTACTTCCATCGGCAACTTTACTTGGAGATATATTTTTATTTACCACATGATATGTGTTTTGCTTGGAGCGTCTTGTATTATTTAAGTCTTTATTTTTTAGTTTGCCACAATCATCCTTGATGTACACACCTTTTGAGAGATACACGCATGATTCGGAAATTGTTAGAATACTCTATGTGCTTCACTTATATCTTCTGTGTTATATAGTTTTTGCTCTAGTGCTTCACTTATATCTTTTATAGCACGTCGGTGGATTAGTTTTATAGAAACTATTGTTCTCTCATGCTTCACTTAGATTATTTTGAGAGTCCTACAAAACAGCGTAGTAAATTGATTTAATTATGTTAAGCATTCAAGATTAATGATAAAATTTTCTTATGAGTGTATTGAATACTATGAGAAGTTTGATACTTGATAATTGTTTTGAGATATGGAGATGGTGATATTAGATTCATGCTAGTTGAGAAGTTGTGAATTTGAGAAATACTTGTGTTAAAGTTTGAGATTCCCATAGCATGCACGTATGGTGAACCGTTATGTGATGAATTCGGAGCATGATTTATTTATTTATTGTCTTACTTATGAGTGGCGGTCGGGGACGAGCGATGGTCTTTTCCTACCAATCTACCCCCCTAGGATCATGCACGTAATACTTTGCTTTGATAACTTGTAGATTTTTGCAATAAGTATATGAGTTCTCTATGACTAAGGTTGAGTCCATGGATCATACGCACTTTTCTTCCTTCCACCATTGCTAGCCTCTCTAATACCGCACACCTTTCGCCACTTATGGATTGCCTACCAAAGATGGCAATACCTAGATCTATCCCTGCTTTTTATGCCTAGCTAGGGGCGTTAAACGATAGCCCTTGTTCGGAGGCAACCCAATTTTATTTTTATTCCTTGCTTTTTGCTCCTGTTAGTAATAAATAATTTATCTAGACTCTGTTTTGGTTGTGTTTTTTGTGTTTAATTAGTGTTTGTGCCAAGTAGAACTGTTGGGAAGACTTGGGGAAAGTCTTTTTAATCTTGCTGTAAAAAACAGAAACTTTAGCGCTAACGAGAATTGCTGCCATTTTTATTTGGAAAGTGCTATTTAGTTAATTCTTTTTGCAGATGATTAATAGATAAGTTCCTCACGTCCAGAAATTTATTTTAGAACTTTTGGGGTTCCAGATCTTGCATTAGCTACAGATTACTACAGACTGTTCTGTTTTTGACAGATTCTGTTTTTCGTGTGTTGTTTGCTTATTTTGATGAATCTATAGCTAGTAAAATAGTTTATAAACCATAGAGAAGTTGGAATACAGTAGATTTAACACCAATATAAATAAAGAATGAGTTCATTACAGTACCTTGAAGTGTTGTTTTGTTTTCTTTCGCTAACGGAGCTCACGAGATTTTCTACTTTAAGTTTTGTGTTGTGAAGTTTTCAAGTTTTGGGTAAAAGATTTGATGGATTATTGAACAAAGGAGTGGAAAGAGCCTAAGATTGGGGATGCCCATGGCACCCCAAGATAATCTAAGGACACCTAAAAGCCAAAGCTTGGGGATGCCCCGGAAGGCATCCCCTCTTTCGTCTACTTCCATCGGTAACTTTACTTGGAGCGTCTTGTATTATTTAAGTCTTTATTTGTTAGTTTTCCACAATCATCCTTGATGTACACACCTTTTGAGAGAGACACACATGATTCGGAAATTGTTAGAATACTCTATGTGCTTCACTTATATCTTTTGTGTTATATAGTTTTTGCTCTAGTGCTTCACTTATATCTTTTAGAGCACGTCGGTGGATTAGTTTTATAGAAACTATTGTTCTCTCATGCTTCACTTATATTATTTTGAGAGTCCTACAAAACAGCGTAGTGAATTGATTTAATTATGTTAGGCATTCAAGATTAATAATAAAATTTTCTTATGAGTGTATTGAACACTATGAGAAGTTTGATACTTGATAATTGTTTTGAGATATGGAGATGGTGATATTAGAGTCATGCTAGTTGAGTAGTTGTGAATTTGAGAAATACTTGTGTTAAAGTTTGAGATTCCCATAGCATGCACGTACGGTAAACCGTTATGTGATGAAGTCAGAGCATGGTTTATTTATTGATTGTCTTCCTTATGAGTGGCGGCCGGGGACGAGCGATGGTCTTTTCCTACCAATCTACCCCCCTAGGAGCATGCACGTAATACTTTGCTTTGATAACTTGTAGATTTTTGCAATACGTATATGAGTTCTTTATGACTAAGGTTGAGTGCATGGATCATACGCACTTTTCTTCCTTCCACCATTGCTAGCTTCTCTAATACCGCGCACCTTTCGCCGGTATCATACACCCACCATATACCTTCCTCAAACAGCCACCATACCTACCTATCATGGCATTTCCATAGCCATTCCGAGATATATTGCCATGCAACTTTCCATCATTCCGTTTACTATGACACGCTCCATCATTGTCATATTGCTTTGCATGATCATGTAGTTGACATTGTATTTGTGGCAAAGCCATCGTTCATAATTATTTCATACATGTCACTCTTGATTCATTGCATATCCCGGTACACCGCCAGAGGCATTCACATAGAGTCATATTTTGTTCTAAGTATTGAGTTGTAAGTAAATAAAAGTCTGATGATCATCATTTTTAGAGTATTGTCCCAAGTGAGGAAAGGATGATAGAGACTATGATTCCCCCACAAGTCAGGATGAGACTCCGGACGAAAAAAAAGAGGCCATAAAAAAGGCCCAAATAAAAAAATTATATGACAGAAAAAGAGAGAAGGGACAATGCTACTCTCCTCTTACCACACTTGTGCTTCAAAGTAGCACCATGATCTTCATAATAGAGAGTCTCCTATGTTATCACTTTCATATACTAGTGAGAATTTTTCATTATAGAACTTGGCTTGTATATTCCAATGATGGGCTTCCTCAAAATGCCCTAGGTCTTCGTGAGCAAGCGAGTTGGATGCACACCCACTTAGTTCCTTTTGTTGAGCTTTCATATACTTATAGCTCTAGTGCATCCGTTGCATGGCAATCCCTACTCACTCACATTGATATCTATTGATGGGAATCTCCATAGCCGGTTGATACACCTAGTTGATGTGAGACTATCTTCCCCTTTTTGTTGTCTCCTCCACAACCACCATTCTATTCCACCCATAGTGCTATATCCATGGCTCACGCTCATGTATTGCGTGAAGATTGAAAAGGTTTGAGAACACCAAAAGTATGAAACAATTGCTTGGCTTGTCATCGGGGTTCTGCATGATTTAAATACTTTGTGTGGTGAAGATAGAGCATGGCCAGACTATATGATTTTGTAGGGATAACTTTCTTTGGCCATGTTATTTTGAAGAGACATAATTGCTTAGTTAGTATGCTTGAAGTATTATTATTTCTATGTCAATATTTAACTTTTGTCTTGAATCTTTCGGATCTGAATATTCATACCACAATTAAGAAGAATTACATTGAAATTATTCCAAGTAGCATTCCACATCAAAAAATTTGTTTTTATCGTTTACCTACTCGAGGACGAGCTGGAATTAAGCTTGGGGATGCTTGATACATCTCCAACGTATCTATAACTTTTTATTGTTCCATGCTATATTATATTCTGTTTTGGACATTATTGGGCTTTATTATACACTTTTATATTATTTTTGGGACTAACCTATTAACCGGAGGCCCAGCCCAGAATTGTTGTTTTTTGCCTATTTCAGAGTTTCGCAGAAAAAGAATATCAAATGGAGTTCAAACAGAATGAAACCTTCGGGAACGTGATTTTCGGAACGAACGTGATCCAGAGGACTTGGACCCTACGTCAAGACATCAACCAGGAGGCCACGAGGTAGGGGGCGCGCCTACCCCCCATGGGCGCGCCCTCCACCCTCGTGGGCCCCCTGTTGCTCCACCGACGCACTCCTTCATCCTATATATACCTACGTACCCCCAAACTACCAGATACGGGGCCAAAACCCTAATTCCACCCCGTAACTTTCTGTATCCATGAGATCCCATCTTGGGACCTGTTCCGGAGCTCCGCTGGAGGGGGCATCGATCACGGAGGGCTTCTACATCAACACCATAGCCTCTTTGATGAAGTGTGAGTAGTTTACCTCAGACCTTCGGGTCCATAGTTATTAGCTAGATGGCTTCTTCTCTCTTTTTGGATCTCAATACAATGTTCTCCCCCTCTCTCGTGGAGATCTATTCGATGTAATCTTCTTTTTTGGTGTGTTTGTTGAGACCGATGAATTATGGGCTTATGATCAAGTTTATCTATGAACAATATTTGAATCTTCTCTGAATTCTTTTATGTATGATTGGTTATCTTTGCAAGTCTCTTTGAATTATCAGTTTGGTTTGGCCTACTAGATTGATCTTTCTTGCAATGGGAGAAGTGCTTAGCTTTGGGTTCAATCTTGCGGTGTCCTTTCCCAGTGACAGTAGGGGCAGCAAGGCACGTGCTGTATTGTTGCCATCGAGGATAACAAGATGGGGTTTACATCATATTGCATGAGTTTATCCCTCTACATCATGTCATCTTGCTTAAAGCGTTACTCTGTTCTCTTGAACTTAATACTCTAGATGCATGCTGGATAGCAGTCGATGTGTGGAGTTATAGTAGTAGATGCAGGCAGGAGTCGGTCTACTTGTCTCGGACGTGATGCCTATATACATGATCATACCTAGATATTCTCATAACTACGCTCAATTCTGTCAATTGCTCAACAGTAATTTGTTCACCCACCGTAAATATTTATGCTCTTGAGAGAAGCCACTAGTGAAACCTATGGCCCCTGGTCTATCTTCCATCATATTAATCTTCCAACACTTAGTTATTTTTATTGCCTTTTATTTTACTTTGCATCTTTATCATAAAAATACCAAAAATATTATACTATCATATCTATCAGATCTCACTCTCGTAAGTGACCGTGTAGGGATTGACAACCCCTTATCGCGTTGGTTGCGAGGATTTATTTGTTTGTGTAGGTGCGAGGGACTCATGCGTGGCCTCCTACTGGATTGATACCTTGGTTCTCAAAAACTGAGGGAAATACTTACGCTACTTTGCTGCATCACCCTTTCCTCTTCAAGGGAAAACCAACACAAGTGCTCAAGAGGTAGCAAACGGTCAAAGAATCAAACATTATATCTCAGGTAATCCCATAAATGTTGAAACTAATGTTATTGAAACCGTAACCCCAGAGGAATACATAAGGGACACTTTCCGGAATGTTTCAGACTCCGAAAAGGAATGGGTATGTGGTACGGTAAGTAAACCGACTCCAAAACAGTTCTAATAGCGATTTTCTCCATTTTGGAATATTTAAGAAAATAGGGAAAATAAGAAGCAGTCTGGGAAGGACACGAGGCGTCCACGAGGGTGGAGGGCGCGCCCCCTGCCTCGTGGGCACCTCATGTGCTCTCCGGACTCCGTTTTCTTGCACGATACTTCTTATGGTCGGTAAAAATTCATTATATAATCTCCCGAAGGTTTTGACCACCGTATCACGCAAATATCTCCTATTTTTGTTTCGAGTTGTTTCTGCTGCAGATTAGAGCAATATGTCATCCAAAGATTCGAAGGGAGAAAGCTACGTGGTTGATTACCTTGCGGATCATAAGGTCTACGGGGACTTGGAGCATTGTGGTTCGACCACGAAGGAAGAAGAAGACTATGATCCTAAGGGAAAGGAGGAGACGAGCTCAGATGAAGATGAAGTCCCATTACCTCAACATGGGGACATGCATGTGGAGTTCAAAAAGTCAAGCCTCCCCAATAGAGCAAAGAAACCTAAGATCGAGTTTATCCCTTTTCGTCTCTTGCAGGAGAACAAACAAGAACTATGCAAAAAGGTATTAAGCCTTGAGCGGGAGATCGAGGACCTAAGGGAGAAAAATTCTATCCTCAAGCGCAAATTAAGGAAGAAGCACCCATCATCACCAACACCTTCTTCACCAACAAAGAGGAACTGAGTATCGGGAATGGGCACTCCCCTTGCCAACTGCCAAGCTTGGGGGAGTTCCCTGGTATCGTATCACCATCACTTTTATCTTTTCCTTTTTCTTAGTTCGATCCTTTTGGTAATATCTTGATCTAGTAGAATAAAGTTTTAGTATGATCTAGTTTTGAGTCTTGCTTTATGATCCTTTTATGTAATCGAGTTCGTGAGCTATATATATAATAAAGATTAGTGTTGAGTCAAGGGCTTGATTATCTTGCTATGATCTTGAGGGAATAAAATAAAAGAGAAAGAATAAAAAGAAATAAAGAGATCATATGGATCCTATGGAGAGTAATGACTTCACATATAAAGAGTATGATTGAATAAAAGTTGTTGAGAGTTGACAAACATAGTTTTGGTCATCGTTGCAATTAATAGGAAGTAATAAAGAAAGAGAGGTTTTCACATATAAATATACTATCTTGGACATCTTTTATGATTGTGAGCATCAGTAAAATATGACATGCTAAAGAGTTGACGTTGGACAAAGAAGACAACGTAATGGGTTATGTTTTCTTACATTTGAAATAAACTATATTGTCATGGATCATCCAACCTGTTGAGCTTGCCTTTCCCTCTCATGCTAGCCAAATTCTTTGCACCAAGTAGAGATACTACTTGTGCTTCCAAATATCCTTAAACCTAGTTTTGCCATGAGAGTCCACCATATCTACCTATGGATTGAGTAAGATCCTTCAAGTAAGTTGTCATCATTGCAAGCAATAAAAATTGCTCTCTAAATATGTATGATTTATTAGTGTGGAGAAAATAAGCTTTATACGATCTTGTGATGTGGAAGAAATAAAAGCGACAGACTGCATAATAAAGGTCCATATCACAAGTGGCAATATAAAGTGACGTTCTTTCGCATTAAGATTTTGTACATCCAACCATAAAAGCACATGACAACCTATGCTTCCCTCTGCGAAGGGCCTTTCTTTTATTCTTGTCTTATACTTCATGCAAAGAGTCACGGTGATCTTCACCTTTCCTTTTTACATTTTATCCTTTAGCAAGCATAATGTGTTGGAAAGATCCTGATATATATAGCTAATTGGATGTGAGTTTTCATGAACTATTATTGTTGACATTACCCTTGAGGTAAAAGGTTGGGAGGCAAAACTATAAGCCCCTATCTTTCTCTGTGTCTGATTAAAACTTCATAACCATAAATATCGCGTGAGTGTTAGCAATTTTGAAAGACTAAATGCTAAATGATGTTTGAGTATGTGGACTTGATGAAAAGCTCTTATTGACTCTTTATGATGTCATGGTAAATTGCAATTGCCTCAATGACTGAGATTATAGTTTGTTGGTTCTCAATGAAGTTTCTGATTCGTACTTGAAATTGTGATTTGATTATTACTTTAGCATAAGAGATCATATGACAATATATGTATATGTTGCTGTTCTAAGAATGATCATGATTCCCTCATGTTCGTATTTTATTTTTACCGACACCTCTATCTCTAAACATGTGGACATATTTTTTTATATCGGCTTTCGCTTGAGGACAAGCGAGGTCTAAGCTTGGGGGAGTTGATACGTCCATTTTGCATCATGCTTTTATATTGATATTTATTGCATTATGGGCTGTTATTACACATTATGTCACAATTCTCTCTTATTTTACAAGGTTTACATGAAGAGGGAGAATGCCGGCACCTGGAATTCTGGGCTGGAAAAGGAGCAAATATTAGAGACCTATTATGCACAACCCCAAAAGTCTTGAAACTTCAAGGGAGCACGTTTCAGAATATATAAAAAATATTGGGCGAAAGAAGTACCAGAGGGAGGCCACCCACCGTCCACGAGGGTGGGGGCGCGCCCTACCCCCCAGGGCGCGCCCCCTGCCTCGTGGGCCCCCTGGTGGCCCTCTGATGCCCATCTTTGGCTATATGGAGTCTTTTGTTGAGGAAAAAAATCATAAGCAACCTCATGGGACGAAACTCCGCCGCCACGAGGCGGAACCTTGGCGGAACCAATACAGGGCTTCGGCAGAGCTGTTCTGCCGGGGAAACTTCCCTCCGGGAGGGGGAAATCATCACCATCGTCATCACCAACGATCCTCTCATCGGTAGGGGGTCAATCTTCATCAACATCTTCACTAGCACCATCTCATCTCAAACCCTAGTTCATCTCTTGTTGATAACCCACAAGTATAGGGGATCGCAACAGTTTTCGATAAGTAAGAGTGTCGAACCCAACGAGGAGCTAAAGGCAGAACAAATATTCCCTCAAGTTCTATCGACCACCGATACAACTCTACGCACGATTAATGTTCGCTTTACCTAGAACAAGTATGAAACTAGAAGTACTTTGTAGGTGCTTTTGGATAGGTTTGCAAGATAATAAAGATTACGTAAATAAAAAGTAGGGTCTGTTTAGGTAAAGACACAACTAAGTTAGTTTTAGTAAAGAGCTTTTTGTTAAGAGAAAGTTATTTGTCCCTAGGCAATCGATAACTAGACTGGTAATCATTATTGCAATTTTATATGAGGGAGAGGCATAAGCTAACATACTTTCTCTACTTGGATCATATGCACTTATGATTGGAACTCTAGAAAGCATCCGCAACTACTAAAGATCATTAAGGTAAAACCCAACCATAGCATTATAAGGCATCAAGTCCTCTTTATCCCATACGCAACAACCCCCTTACTCGGGTTTGTGTTTCAGTCACTCACGCAACCCACTATAAGCGAATCATGAACGTATTGCAACACCCTACAACGGGGATCCCTCACGCTTGCGCGACACGGAGAGCACCATAGGACAGCACCAATAATAAAACATGCAACTCAAACCAATCTTGATCATCAAATAGCCCATAGGACAAAACGGATCTACTCAAACATCATAGGATAGCCATACATCATTGGGAAATAATATATAGCGTTGAGCACCATGTTTAAGTAGAGATTACAGCGGGTAAGAGAGAGGTTACACCACTGCATAGAGGGGGGAAGAGTTGGTGATGATGGCGGTGAAGTTGTTGGTGAAGATTGCGGTGATGATGATGGCCCCCGGTGGCACTCCGGTGCCACCGGAAGCGAGGGGGAGAGAGCCCCCCTCCTTCTTCTTCTTCCTTGACCTCCTCCCTAGATGGGAGAAGGGTTTCCCCTTTAGTCCATGGCCTCCATGACGTGGGAGGGGCGACAGCCCCTCCGAGATTGGATCTGTCTCTCTGTCTCTCTCTGTTTCTGCATTCTCAGATTCTTCCCTTTCACCGTTTCTTATATTCCCGGAGATCCGTAACTCCGATTAGGCTGAAATTTTAACACGATCTCTATCCGTATATTAGCTTTCTTGCGGCGAAAGAAGGGCATCAACCACCTTACGGGGTGGCCACGAGGGTCAGGGGCGCGCCTGCCCCCTTGGGGTGCGCCCCCCTGCCTCGTGGGCCCCTCGAGCATCGTCTCGCGTTGATTTCACTTCCCAAAAATGATATATATTCCAAAAAAATCTCCGTCAGTTTTTATCCCGTTTGGACTCTGTTTGATATGGATATTCTGCGAAACAAAAAACATGCAACAAACAGGAACTGACACTGGGCACTGGATCAATATGTTAGTCCCAAAAATAGTATAAAAAGTATATGAAAGTTTAATAATATTGGCATGGAATAATCAAAAATTATAGATACGACAGAGAGGTATCACTTGTATCCAATCTTTGTCCCAAAGCCTCAGATTGGTACCTGTGGGTTGCTAGTAGTGTTCATTACTCCTTGTAGTTGATGCTAGTTGGTTTACTTGGTGAAAGATCATATGTTCAGATCCATTATGCATATTAATACCCCTCTAATTATGAACATGAATATGCTTTGTGAGCAGTTAAGTTTGTTCCTGAGGACATGGGAGAAGTCTTGTTGTACGTAGTCATGTGAATTTGGTATTCGTTCGATATTTTGATGAGATGTATGTTGTCTCTCCTCTAGTGGTGTCATGTGAACGTCGACTACATGACACTTCACCATTGTTTGGGCCTAGAGGAAGACATTGGGAAGTAATAAGTAGATGATGGGTTGCTAGAGTGACAAAAGCTTAAACCCTAGTTTATGCGTTGCTTCCTAAGAGGCTGATTTGGATCCATATGTTTCATGCTATGGTTAGGTTTACCTTAATACTTCTGTTGTAGTTGCGGATGCTTGCAATAGGGGTTAATCATAAGTGGGATGCTTGTCCGAGGAAGGACAGTACCCAAGCACCGGTCCACCCACATATCAAATTATCAAAGTACCGAACGCGAATCATATAAACGTGATGAAAACTAGCTTGACGATAATTCCCATGTGTCCTCGGGAGCGCTTTCCTTTATATAAGAGTTTGTCCAGTCTTGTCCTTTGCTACAAAAAGGATTGGGCCATCTTGCTGCACCTTATTTACTTTTACTATTTGTTACCCGTTACCAATTACCTTATCACAAAACTATCTGTTACTGATAATTTCAGTGCTTGCAGAAAATACCTTGCTAAAAACCGCTTATCATTTCCTTCTGCTCCTCGTTGGGTTCTACACTCTTATTTATCGAAATGAAATATGTATCTGGCAACCATGTGGCGGATTGCAAAATGATCTACCGCATCCAGCACTGTCAGATCTGGCAACCGCTCGATCTGCATCTGCTCTGTCCGCAACTCCTATGCCCGAGCGTCTAGTCAGGGCGCCGCGAGCACGCATTGACCGGCCATCAGCAGCTTCGATCGAACCACCTGTTCCCTTGCACCCCTCGAGCACCAGCGCCTCCTCAAGTCGCCGCCATAGCCTGCTGCTCCGGCGAGCAGTTCCTTCCACGGCCAACACTCGCCGGTGCAGGAGCTCCATCACCATCTCCATGGGATTCCTTCCTCCCCTGCAGCCCTTCGACGACCACGTCCTCCACACATCTCGGCCATAGCAGCCGCTGCTGCCCGCTGTTCTGCTGGCCACGGCCATAGGCTCCGGCCAGCATCGATCTCCTTCATCTTTGGACAATAAGTTGCGTGCTCAACTAAAATGGATTCGCAATGAAGAGATCTACGAATTTCATGTTGAAGTCCACGCGATTCATAGCCTAAATCAACAAGTATGATGGATAATTGGGAGTTCTTAGTTTCTGTGTTTTCAGTTTTCAGTTTTCAGATACAGGTTTCGTTGATTAGAGGTGGAAGACAACTCTCGGTGGGCTTTAGAGAGAGAAAAGAGTTGGGCTGGGTGTTGGGGAACGTTGCAGAAAACAAAAATTTTCCTACTCGTTTCACCAAGATCCATCTAGGAGTTCATCTAGCAACGAGACATCAGATGCATCTACATACCTTTGTAGATCGCGCACGGAAGCGTTCAAAGAACCGTGATGATGTAGTCGAACACGACGTGATCCAAATCACCGATGACCAAGCGCCGAACGGACGGCACCTCCGCGTTCAACACACGTACGGGACGAGAGACGTCTCCTCCTTCTTGATCCAGCAAGGGGAAAGGAGAGGTTGATGAAGATCCAGCAGCACGACGGCGTGGTGGTGGATGCAGGGCGTCACAGTAGCAGGGCTTCGCCTTTACTACGAGAGAGAGACGTAACGGGGAGAGAGGGAGGCGCCAGGGGCTGGTGTATGAAGTCCCTCCTCTCCCCCACTATATATAGGGGTGCCAAGGGGGGGGCGCCGGCCCTAGTAGATGGATCTACTAGGGGGGGCGGCGGCCAAGGGTGGGGGGCTTGCCCCCCAAGCAAGGGGGCGCCCCCTCTAGGGTTTCCCCTCAACCCTAGCCGCATGGGCCCTAGGGGAGTGGCGCCCCAGCCCACTTTGGGCTGGGTTCCCTCCTACTTCAGCCCATGGGGCCCCTCCGGGATAGGTGGCCCCACCCGGTGGACCCCCGGGACCCTTCCGGTGGTCCCGGTACAATACCGGTGACCCCGAAACTTGTCCCGATGGCCGAAACAGCACTTCCTATATATAATTCTTTACCTCTGGACCATTCCGGAACTCCTCGTGACGTCCGGGATCTCATCCAGGACTCCGAACAATATTCGGGTTACTGCATATTCATATCTTCACAACCCTAGCATCACCGAACCTTAAGTGTGTAGACCCTACGGGTTCGGGAGACAAGCAGACATGACCGAGACGACTCTCCGGTCAATAACCAACAGCGGGATCTGGATACCCATGTTGTCTCCCACATGCTCCACGATGATCTCATCGGATGAACCACGATGTCGAGGATTCAATCAACCCCGTACGCAATTCCCTTTGTCAATCGATATGTTACTTGCCCGAGATTCGATCGTCGGTATCCCAATACCTCGTTCAATCTCATTACCGGCAAGTCACTTTACTCGTACCGTAATGCATGATCCTGTGACCAGACACTTGGTCACTTTGAGCTCATTATGATGATGCATTACCGAGTGGGCCCAGTGATACCTCTCCGTCATACGGAGTGACAAATCCCAGTCTTGATCCGTGTCAACCCAACAGACACTTTCGGAGATACCCGTAGTCTACCTTTATAGTCACCCAGTTACGTTGTGACGTTTGGTAGACCCAAAGCACTCCTACGGTATCCGGGAGTTACACGATCTCATGGTCTAAGGAAAAGATACTTTGACATTGGAAAACTCTAGCAAACGAACTATACGATCTTTTGCTATGTTTTAGGATTGGGTCTTGTCCATCACATCATTCTCCTAATGATGTGATCTCGTTATCAATGACATCCAATGTCCATGGTCAGGAAACCCATGACTATCTGTTGATCAACGAGCTAGTCAACTAGAGGCTTACTAGGGACATGTTGGTGTCTGTTATTCACACATGTATTACGATTTCCGGATAACACAATTATAGCATGAATAAAGACAATTATCATGAATAAGGAAATATAATAATAATGCTTTTATTATTGCCTCTAGGGCATATTTCCAACACTGGGCCCAATGCTGGGTAGAGACCTAGTTAGGAAAAGTTAATGTTGGCTAAAGAAAACATGTTTTGTGGGTCTTTTAGCTTCACTGGTGCATCATTTATACTACATTTTAAGAACTAATATCATGCTAACTTTTGACCCAAGAAAGATTGATGTAGAAAAATACCCTCGATAACTTCTATGTAAATATCATGATAATTTATATACAATTGATCTGATAATTTACGTACAAACACCACAATAAACTTGACATAGAAAATTATTACTGAAAACAAACCCCGGTAACTGTTTGCAAATAGCACCGTAATAATACGCACTGTAGACATGATAACTTGCGCAAAAACACCGCGGTAATTTTGAACCAGGGGGAAAAGTTATTAGAAACATACCCCGGAGACCTGGTAATTTTACCCACAAACATGGTAGTAATTTTGACCCGAGGAAAAAAAGTGGTTGAAAAACATAACCACGTTAACTTATATGTAAATAATATGATAATTTACGCTCCGTGGACTTGATAACATACATACAAACACCACAATAACTTTGACCCCAAGGGGTGTATTACAAATGTGCCACCGGTAATCTCTATGTAAATAACGTGGTAATATAAGCACCGCTTAACTGATAACTTACATACAAAACATGATGATAACTTCCTGACCCGGAAAACTTTTTATTGACAAACATATGCTCGCTAATTTATGTGTAAATAGTACGGTAATATATGTGTCACATACCCGATAATTTACGTACAGAACACCGCGGTTCCATTGACCAAACATGAACAAGTTGTTTAATAACACACCCTTGGTAACTTATGTGAAAATAGCATGGTAATATATGAATAAGCACCGCGGTAACATTTTTTTAGAAGGGCAAAAGTTGTTGAAAAACATACACTCGATAACTTGTGTGTAAGTGCCATGATAATATACGAACTGCAGATCTGATAACTTGGGTATAAACACCACGGTAACATTAACCAAAAGGGGGAAAGGTGGTTGAAAAACATACCCTTAGTAAATTGTGTGCAAATAACATGTTAATACACAAACCGAAGAACTGATAACTTATGTACAATGACCGTGGGTAATTTTTTTCAGGGAAACACCGCGTTAATTTTCGACCTATGAGAAAAGAATTATTGGAAAGTTTACCCTAGTAACTTATGTGAAAATTGCATGATAATAGACGAAGTGAAACTTGATAACTGTATAAACATCGTGGTAATTTGAAACATGGGATGTAGTATGTCAAAATTTCATGTTTTTTGTCCTCTTTTTGTATGCTATCAGACTTCCTCTCAAAACCATAACCTACACTCAAAACGCCATGGTAACTTTCACGAAGAGGAAGGGGATTGATCAAACATAACCCCCCCCCCCCTCGCACTTTAAATTCTATGCAAAATTACGATGTTGCACATGTTAAAGTTATTGTGATTTTCACGTTGTAGTTACCGGCCTTCTCATGATATAGTTACCAGCTTCACCATGTCATTTTTTAACCAGGGGTGTTAATGTTTGAAGTTATCAGCATGCACATGTCATAGTTATCATGCTGCTCGGCCAAAGTTATCAAGCCTAAAATTAAGTTTTTCATTGACGGTAGAAATAAGAAGGGTTCAAAATCCGTTATTTGCATACTATGGACAACAAGTTAAGATGGGTGAGTTGGTTATAAGGCATAGCAGGCATGCATTAGACCTGAGTTCGGTTCCCCTTTGAAGTACTTTATTATTTCTTTTTCTTCCAACCTAAATTAACTAGCATAAAACCAGGAAAGATAAAAAACCGTTTTGAAAATAAAAATCGGCAGAAAAAAAAATCGGTGGAAGCCTCCTACGATCGAGCGAGTTCAAACGCTCGTTCGATCGAGCGGAACAAGGCCCTCATGTGCCAGTTATCTAACGAGTGGACCGGGTTGGTAATTTTGCTAACTGGCACACATGTGCCAGTTATCGCTGTCCTTATCGAAAAGGCTAGGATATATCTCCTACACTTGTGGGTCATCATGGGCGTTCACTAGTTAGACCCAGAAATGGGCAATGTTTTCTCCTTTTTTGTTATAAAACCTTAACCAATGAACAACCATACATTTGCAACTGTAACCCTGATTGGGATGATTCCAGCGTATGCATTCTTCTTTGGAGAGCATTGTCCAGTGGTACCATTTCATACTTCTTGCGATCTTGAACTTGACACCCGTGTCTGTTTTATCTGTTTAGCCATTTTGGAGAACTGCATTTGTCGGAATCACTGATCTGCTCTTTTGTCTGCACGTGGCTGAATCTCGTGCGCGCACACTTCCTACTGACGTTGAAGCTCAAACCGGAATGGTCGGTGTCATTCATGGAGCGACTAGTGCTCATGGACCAACACCGCAACCTGGACGTCGTGCACGACAAGGCCGTCATGTCAGTGTTGTTCCTACATCAGATGTTGTAGAAGAGTTACTTGTACATCACGTCTGCCGTGCCAGACGAGGAAGCCGTCGTGTTGTGCAGTAGTAGGCCAGAGAAGACGGCACATCGCAGCCACATTCGAGCCAACGCGTGGTCTGCAACTCGAATCTCCTTCGCTCTTCAAATTTAAGTTCATATTTATTTATTTTGTTCACTGACATGTGGGTCCCACATGGATGGAGACAGAGTGAGCCCCGTTGGCATGTTGGGTTATATATATATATATATATATATATATATATATATATATATATATATATATATATATATATATATATATACCTAAGATAGTCATTCCGATTAACTTATTTATCTCAACATGCAATCATATAACCTCACTATATAATTAGGAATGTGATAAGACCCACCTCAACATGTAATTATACGTGAAAAAAGACTCACCGCAACATTCAACCATGCATTAGAATTTTTTGCATTGGCTTCTACTTATATTCAATAAATATGGATACAACTATACATAATCAAATAGAACAAGTCATATGTACTCCCTTCGTAGAGAAATATAAGAGTGATGTAAACGCTCTTATATTTCTTTACAAAAGAAGTTTTATTTAATTTTTGTTCTCATCTTATCAAACCAAATCTATAACTAATAGTAATAAAGTAGTTGTTGCTTCTTGTGGTACATCATGAAAATTCCCCCCAAAGTTCCAAAATATTACCCACCAATGCCACCTAAAAGTGATAAAAAATGTTTCACACAGGTGAATTCCCCACCTCAGCCGACCCATGCAGTAGAGACCTCCTATACTGCGCTCTGCGTGCTGGGAGAAGACGCAACGTGCATGTTTGGGCCGGCACATGTCCAGGCGGTCCATTTTTTAATTTTATTATTTATTTTTTTTCTTTTTCGTTTCATATTTTTGTACTTTAAATAATTTGGGACTTCAAAAAATTCTGAAAATAAAAAAATAAGAATTTTGAAGTAAACTGTTTAGTAAATCATAAAATGTTTGTGGAATAAAAAATGTCTGTGATTTTATAAAAAAAGTGGTTGTTTATTAGAAAAATGTTCGAAATTTTGAAAACAAATGTTCGGGAAATCAAAAAATGTTCATGTATTATTTTTTTTAATAAAATCAAACAAAATTTCACCAATTCAAAAAAATTATGAATGGAAAAATATCCTAAAAATTCAAAAACTGTTTTTGACGTAAGAAATGGTTTTTTCATTCATAAAATATTCGCTAATTCAAAAATGATCATGCATTTCTAAAAATGTTCGTTAAATCAGAAATATGTTCGTGAATTTCAAATTTTGTTCCACCAATTTCCAAAACAATGTTCATCCATTCTAGAAATGTTCGCCGATTCAAGAAAATTGTGAAAAAAATATTCATAATTTTAAAAATGTTTGCAAATAGTATAAAATATTCATGAATTCAAAAAATGTTCTAAAATTGTAAAAGTGTTCATGAATTTGAAAAATCTTCACGATTTCAAATATGTGCATGAGTTTAAAAAATGTCCATGTTTTCACGAAATTGAGAGTGATAGTTTATCTCGGTGATGCAGCAAAATGTGATCATGGCCATTGGAGATTATGATTTTTTCACATTGCAACGCATGGTCCTTTTGCTAGTTTTCATCAACCAATCCACGTAGTGTCTTATAGAGACAAACTCCACTACAAAGACACTAATCTCTTTTTCCCAGCCATTATTAATTTTATTTTCTCGTATAGGGTGTATATACACCTAGAACCAAAAGGTATTTCGCGGGCAATGATGCATTAGTTTTACTTGCATTTACACTAGTGTTTGCGTTTATTCTGTATGAGGCTCTTCGTCTATGGAGCCTCTACCACTCTTCAGATCCCACGTAGTAACCATTAAACCGTGCCCACACCGACAGGCCATGGTGGATATTTAAGGGCTGCATTCCATTGTACCTGTAAGAAAATTTCAAAGAATCTCCACGAGATGAATCCAAAATCCCCAAGCCGGGGAGGTGAAACTTTTCATAGAGCTTATGTCAACAAAGGGTCCATCAACTTCATGGTGACCGACGATCTGCCCATCGTCGATTTCTCCTTGGCCAAGAGCCTCCAGGCCATACGCGCAGTGAAGATCCCGAAGGGGGAGCTTGTGGAGAAAGAGCTAGTTCTAGACAAAACCAAGGTGCGAATTATCAAGTCAAGAGAATTAGCTGGTTCTTCCTTATTGTTCAGTTTTGTACTACTATGTTCTGAACGACTGACTGTTTGCTGGCATCATCAAGTCCTGACAACCTCGACTGAAGCCACCACAGCGTGTGGCCTCCGGATGAGGAGGAGCGCGACCCCGAAAGCCCCGCGTGCCCTTTTCTTAATTTGTTTTTTCCTTTCTGTTTTTCTTTTTTCTCTCTAAGATAATTTAGGATTTCAAAAAAATCAAATTTCTAATTAAATTGTGATTAAAAAGCAATAAATCATTCATGTTCGTGAATTAAAAAATATGCATGGTTATGAAAAAATGTTCAAGAAATCATAAAAATTTCATGGATAAAAAAATGTTTGTGTTTTTGAAAAAGAAATCGCATATTCAAAAAATGTTCCCGATTTCGAAAACAATGTTCGAGAATTAAATAAATTCATGATTTGGAAAAAGTTCATATATTCAGAAAAACATGAATTTGAATAAAATTTTGTGAATCCAAAAAATGTTCATGATTTTTTAAATCTTCACAAAAATCGAGAAAATGTTTGTGAATTTCAAAATTTGTTCCAAAGTTTTTTGAAAACTTCATCGGTTCAAAAAATGTTTGTTCATTTGAAAAATGTTCATGCTTATGCGTGCCAGACACAAGGTATTATAGCAACTTCATTAGTATCCCAATAGTAATCGTCCCAATGAACAACAGAGGAGAGTATTTATGAGTAGCGTTTCTGTCACACACAAGTGGTTACAGATTTTGTATGAAGTAACTGTTTGATGATCTGCAGAAATTATTAGTGTTCTTTGAGACAAATAAACCAGAGTGGTAACTCTAGCCCATGATGGGCCTGTAGATGTTTGAACTACTTGATGAGTTCACTAAAGGAAGGATCGATATCAAGCGGTTAGAGCATCTCCAGCCGCGCCTCCCACAGCCCCTCCCCCCCCCAGGCGACTTTTTTCGCGTTGGTACTGAAAAAACGCCCCAGTCGTACTCTCAGGACGCCGAAATCTGCCGGCTCGGCCCGTTTTTGGGCCCGGCGATCGCAGACCGAACCCGGCGCACTGGGAGCGCTTGGGGGGCTCCGGCGCAAGGGAGAAGTACGCCTGGCCCACACCGTCAGGTGAAAAGTCAAGCCTATCGTCCAGATTCGCCTCCCCCCACCCCCCGCGCGCGCTCGGCCGCCACCCGGCTGATCCCGGCGCCGACCACCGCTAGACGGGCCATTTCCCGCCCAAATTTTATTTGTTGAACTATTTTGATTTTTATTGATTTGTTGTGATGAATATGTGACACAAAAACCACGCTGAACCATGCTGAATATGGGTCGATTCGTGCTGATATCGGGTCAATTTTCGCCGAAAGTGGGCCGAAAGGCTGGCAGGAATGTGCCGATATCGATGCATGGGGGCTACGGCTGGATGCCGAACCGCCCCTTCTACCGCCGGCTTGCCCCCAGACGGTGATTTTTATGCCTCATGGGGAGGCCAACGGCTGAAGATGCTCTTACTTTCTAAGGTTCCAAAGGCGACTAACTCCTCCCTCGCCCCGTCAGCGAGGTTGTGAGTTCTCCTGCCTCTCCTTGCTGCTTTGACCATGGAAAGATGGTGGAACTCTAGCCCTCTGCCTCTGCCACAGTTAGGATCAAATCCAGTCATTGATAATGGCATGGTTGAGATCAAACAAGTAGCCGGTATCATTGTATCATATCATAGTTATATCTTGATCTAACTGATCTAACTGATGGGGCAGCGTACGGTCCCCAGCTTTGCCACAAACACCAAACCACCCACGTGCATAGGGGATCTTGCTAGCTGTTGGTTGTTTAACGAACTGCTGCCTTGGTGCTCACTGCTCTCAAGTCCGAGCCAACCTTGCTGTTCTTGTCTGGCCCATATTTGACCCGTTTTTCTTTTGTTGAGGCTCATATTTGACCGGTGTGGAGCATCTACCACCGCCTGGGCCCTCGCCCTTGGCAGGTCTTTGTCGTAGTGTAACAAACTTGTGCCGAACCGGAGGCCTAAATTTCCAACTGGGGACAGTGCGTGGATAGCCGAATGCGTGGTGCCACTGTCCCTGTTGCTTGGACTTGGGTGGCACATTCAGATAATCCATCAATCAGGTCCGAACCAGCAGCAAAAGTAGGTCGACATATCACCGACAGTTTTCTTATCAACGAAACCTTCTCCCTCCAGCTAAGTAAAACTAATCCACAGCCACATACAGCACGTTCGTCGTGACACTGGGATACCATTCGGCTACAGCCTAACCACACGCCGCGTGTCCAATAACACTTGGGCCCAGTCCCCTCTCTAGCTTCTCCTAAAACATTTGATCCCTATTTGTTTTACAATCCTAATTAATTAGACCATAACTAGATAAGACTATAAAACAAATAAGACTTAAAGATTCTGGAAGAATCTGGATAGGGGTTAGATTCTTAGAGAATCTGGCAAAAGAACTGGGCCTTGATCAGCAGCCTCACCACATTAGGAGTCAGAAACTGGATCCTGAGGATAAACCTAACGATCGGCCAACACGACGAAATGGATACATACACGCACAAGCCGAGCCAACAACCGACGCCGAACGGAGATCAGATCTGACCGGCATTTTCCGTATTTCTCATGGCATACTCGATCCATTGCTCATGTACAACTTGAAGTCCTGCTCCTTTCATTGTCGTTGTTTATTTTCGCTTTTCGGCACTCGTCACTGGTCATCACAAGATCATCACTTCCTTCCTCGCTAGAACTTATACAACAAATAAGGCGCTTCCAGTTTTTTCCACCCAGACAATTGCCCCGACCAGTTTTTTGTTACTAATAGCTATAAATGTGAGATATATGGACTTGTTCGACTATCAGGCAAATGTAATACAATCAAAAGATTAAAATACACCCTTCAACCTTTAATATAAGATGTTTTTGTAGTTCAATTTAAACCGCAAAAGCGTCTAACATTAAGGGACAGATGCAGTAAAAAAATAGCCAAAGGATAATCCCCTCTTTTGCTCGTGCAATTACAAATTTTGTCGAGGGAAAAACCACTGCCACCAAGCTAGAGGGTGCCAAGGCTCGAACCATCGGTCGTACTGGTCATTGTCTATTGTTGATGCCTTAGGCCATCGGTAGCTACGACGCGGGAGTCGTGTTGGGAAAACAAGTTATATAAGGTTGGTCGTAATGGGAGTATTATAAATGGTATCATGCATGCCAACTAGACTTTTTTGATGATGTGTCACAATTAAATGAGGAAAGAGAGAATGTGGTATCGTATCATGATACCAAATCATATTAAACGTTTTACTATTTTGTGTCATGCACGACAATTAATAAGGAAATCTAAAATACTAACTTATGATACCATGCATTACTAAAGTAATATTATACACTAGTATTATATGTCTGATACTAGTATTTGATATCATTGACCGCCTTTACAGGGAGCCTAATAATATCATTGACCGCATTTATTATTTCCCTACTTATCATCACTCATTAAATATGTGTCATTTTCTTCTTCTTTAAAAATCAAAACCATAAGAAGAAAACAAGTTATATAATAAATATCATTGACCGCCTTTATTATTTCCTTAATTGTCATCACTCATTAAATACGTGTCATTTTCTTCTTACTCCTTTAAAAATCAAAACCATAAGAAGAAAACAAGTTATATAGTAATAAATATCATTGACTACCTTTATTATTTCATTAATTGTTATCACTCATTAAATATGTACTCCCTCCGTTTTTATTTAGTCCGCGTATTAGATTTGATCAAAGTCGAGCTTTGTAAATTTTGACAAAGTTTATAAACAAAAATATCAAGATATAACAAAGTTCATATCATATAGATTTACTATGATAAATGTTTATCTTTTTTCTATAAACTTGATCAAACTTTACAAAGTTTGACTTCAGTCAAACCTAATATGCGAGTAAAAAAATGGAGGGAGTACTATTTATTTTCTTCTAATTTGTGGTTTCCTTTACTCATCTTCATGCATTTACTACGGATTATTTCCTTCCTTGTCTGGCGTATTGGAGGGGTAGCAACCATTACGGCCCTTTCTTATTACTATAACGATACTCCTTCCATTTTATAAATAAGTGACATTTTAGATATTGCCACGGCTTTTAGATGTAACTTGACCACCATTTTCAACCATGTATAAAAACCAACAAAATAACAAATACCCTAAAAAATAAATATGAAAACAAATTATTCATACGACTTTTCAAATTTCCAATCAGAATATTCAACCGACATCAACATTCAAAGTTCCAAAAAAACTGTTCAAACTTATGTCTTGAATGCCATTCACCTATGAATTCGAGGGAATGTAGTGTGACCATTATAAAAGCAGCACAGTGTTGTGCAACTAATGCGCCCACACAAATGATAAGTTGATTGCGCTTCGATGCCATTTCCAGGACGCTGCCACTTATTTGTGAACCTCGCACTTTTCATGCACAGCAAGTTGATTTCGCATATATTCCTCTGTGGAGCAGCAGCTCGTACACGCACACGTGGCCACACATGTGCACGGCCCTTTCTTTCTCGCGGTGCACATGCTGCATGATACGCCGATCGACGCGATCAGCGCAGTAGTAATATGTTTAAGCTCTCGGACCAATCTACGTTGGTTCCGGTAATTGTCTTGGATATCATCAGATGCTCCTACAAGAAAGATACTCCTCTGCTAAGTTAATTATAATAACCAGTCATCGCCGTTAACGCCAGGACACCGACGCCCTTGTTTAATCTCTCGCGAGCCGCGATGCACTCGCGCGCAGAAGGATGTCTCCCCTTTGTTACCATTCTCTATGCGAGACAGGACCAACCAAACCGAAAAGCGCGCCCCGCCGGCCGTAGACGCGGGTCACCGCCGTTCGTCGGAGTTTCGGCCGGCGGCGCCCAGCTGCTCCGCCGGAAACGGCCAAGCCACCGACGCGCAAAGGTGAGCTACTAGATCCGTTGTTTAACAGACCACCGCCGTGTACCAACCAGCGGGATAACCGTGCCGTCGCTGTCGAGGCCATATTTGACCGGTGTGGACGCATGTCAGCGTCGATCGATCACCCGTGGCGCGTCGGGTCACCAGGTCCTTTTCGCGGTAATACGGAACGACAAATTCGTGCCGAACTAGTGGCCAGAATTCCCGAAAGGGGACAGCGAGGAGCGCTCCCTGTTTGTCGCCTGGACTTGGGTGGCACGTTCCGATGAGAGTATGATCCATCAATCAATGGGGTCCGAGCCGGCAGCCAAAGTAGGAGTAGATCGACATGCTAATCAGTTACATCACCGACGGTCTTATCGTGAAGGAAACCCAGAGGCCCCCTCCCTCCCATCCGGGGCAAAAGGCACAAGTTTGACCTTAGATCAAAACTATTTCACAAACTAAACTGTTCTTAAAAGTATTTCATCCGGCTGACCTTTAATATGCAGCGTCTGACAGCAAGGCACTGCACTCTACTGTGCAACGCCTAACACTTAGACGCCACACTGTGCAGCACCTAGCTCTAAAAAGTTGCACTTGGCTGAAGAAACTGACCCACGGGCGGCAGCACGTTCCCAAAACGGGGAAAAGTTCGTGCTAGAAAACAACGTGAACCGTTGTACTGCGGTCCAGCCCAAAGGCACGGCGAAGCGCAGACACCACGAGGTTTTCGCTGCACCGCACACGCACCAGCTCCACCGCAGTCCACCTACATCGGAAAGTCAGGGCCGGAGACGCGCATCCGGCCAGGGAGGCGCGGCGTGATGGGCGGAGGCGACGAAATGGACGCGCGCACGGGGCGGGGCGGGGGCGAGCCGACAACCGGCGCCGAAGGAATGGAGGGAGACCCCAGAGGCCAGCTGAGACGAGATCGGATCTGATCGGCGGCCGCAACAACCACGCGGACAAACAAGCGTCACCACTTGGACTGAGATTGATGAGGCCGGCGGGCACGCGGCCAGACGCAGAGCGGCGTCCGTCGACCGACCCGTCGGCAGATGCTAACAGGAGTGAAAGGGAAGCCAAGCGATGATCTGGGACGTCGCGTTGGGGGCCGCAACGTGTAGCGTGTGCCATGCCGGTGTGCTGGATGCGCACCGTCTAAGAGCATCTACAAGACGACCACCAACACGTCCACGGACAATGACCGATCAGCCCTAATAAAACGCATTCTACATCTGAATATATCAAATTAGCAACCTTAAATCCATATTATTATATTCAAGCGGAACCTAATCTAAGCGAAGCTCGTCCGATTTCACTCCCCGCTCGGCCGGCTGCGCTTCTCAGAGTGTTGGTCCGATCGCCGGCAAGGTAGAGTAGGGCAATGGGACACAAGCCGGTTCATGCCCTACTCTTCCTCGCCGGAGCCCAGAAACCAAATGGTGCCGATGGACGTCAGCTTGATGACGGATCCGTCCAAGGACGAGCCGTTGACGTCCACCACGGTACGGTTGCAGCGCCCGAGTTTGGTCCCACGAGCGGATGTGGAGGATTTTATGTGGGATCGGGTGGGGACGGACGTTCCATATTTGGATTGGATATGGGGTTGTCGGTCAGTCTGGACATTTGAGGGGCCCATCTGGGTCAAAAAATCGTGACCGTACAATGACAGGGCGGTCTGCCCTGGCGTAGGAGTCGGGTTTGAGGCGTCCGACTGTAGATGCTTGAAGAGCATCTCCAACAGACGTGCTAGATTAGTCGCGCGCTGGAAAAAACAACTATATTACGCGTGCGTGATCGAAACCGGCACTGTAGCACATGGGCTAAAAGCCCGCACACGGTAAAATAGGTTCAGCGTGCTAAAAAAACGGCATTGAGCGCTGTTTATTTGGTGCGTCCGCTCGCGCGCAGTATAAAATGTAAGCTGCTGCAGGAAGGCCCGCCGAATTAGGCATCGTGTTTTTGCGCTTCTGATAAAGTAAAACACCAGCACGGTGCGTCAAAACGCTATTATACAGCGCGAGTGTTGGAGATGCTCTAACAAGCCGGTGTTCTTTTGAGGGGTGCCGGTGGTTTTTCTAGTAGTAGTAGCATATAGTAATTATTTAATTTTTGGAGAGGAGAGGAGGAAAGCCGGGTGGCTGGAAAGAAGGAGGGACATGCGGGAATGATAAGTGCCACCACGCCCGGGAAAGGAAAGCTGCCGATCCAAACCAAAAGCGGCGGTCTGCGCTCCTTCCTTCCCCTCGTCCACACCCCACACCCCTCTACACACACCCGGCAACACGAGAGCAGAGCACGAGCGCGAGCAGCCTAACTCACGCCTCCCCTCCCCACTGTGTCTGCCTCTGCCCGTTCATTCCCTCCCCGGTTCCGTCCGTCCCCACCGAGCTCCACGCATCCGGCCAGCTCCCCCGCCGGATCTGGGCCGGAGGAGGACCGCCCGCCTCCCTCTTCCGCTGCCCCGCATCTAGCTAGCTCGCCAGGAGCGCGCTCGGGGGGAGGAAGAGGAGGAGGAGGGGGGAAGGAGGGATCGAGCGGCGGCGATGAAGGCGGTGGAGCGGGCGAAGCTGGTGCGGAGCCTGCGGCAGGAGTCGCGGCGCCTGCGCCTGCTCGTGCTCGTCATCGGCTTCTTCCTCGTCACCCTCACCTTCGTCGTCCTCTCCAAGCCCGACGCCCTGCTCTTCAACCGTACGCACGCCGCAACCACGATTCTTTCTTCCCTTCTTCGGTTCCTTTCTTCCTTCTCTTCTCGCAAGCAAGAATCGTTCGCTCGCTGGTAAAAATGGTAACTGACCGGAGCGCCCGCTTGCCCCCTCCTCATTCGCAGTGAACGGCCGGCTGTCGGTGGACGACGCGCCGCGCTCGCTCCTGATCCGCCAGGCCACCGACGCCACCGCCGACCCCGACCAGAGATCCGCCGCCGCCGCCCAGGACCCCAAGCCGCTGGACGACTTCGAGGACGCCGAGGCCAACGCCAACGCCAACGCCAAAGGTTCCACCCAATCACCACCTCCAACTCAAATCCTGGGGCCTAGCCTCAATTACTTACCCTACCAGTACTATTTTACCTTGGAATTTCTCGACTGAGATGTCCCATGGCGACAGCGACCCCCAAAGATTCGGAGGAGAAGAGCGCGCTCACCGTCCGCGATCCTCAGCAGAGCGCCAAAAAGGGGCCTGAACCCCGGCTGTTAGGTGAGCGGTAGCCCTCGAATCCCCCAATAATTTCTTTGTCCGATGCCCACCGAGCTTGTTGCCTTGCGATCCCGTCCACGGGCTCCAGATTGCAACGGATTTGGCCTCCCTGAAACGATGCTCAACTTCCTGTTTTATGCGTGAACTTTACTATCTTTTAGGCAGTAGTGGAGGCGAAGGGGAGAAGAAGAAAGGGCATCGCAAGGTCACCCTCCCAACCGTCTCTAACTATACCATCCGTGACGCCGAGGACGGCGACAATGCCAAGCAGCAGCAAGGTAGCTGATTCGCAGTACTTCTCATGTTTCTTGGTCTAGCTGTTGGTAATTAGGTGTTTGATTTGAGAATTGTTAGTTAATGACTGTGATGGTACTTGCTTGCTCTTCTGGTGGGTGTCCTGACTTGACTCTACTGATGTGTCTGCAGGTAGCAAACCGGAAACAGAAACTAAGCTTGAGATGGTCGCCGGCAAAGGCGACGGATCTCAGCAACAAGGTAGTACAAAATGAAAACATGTGCCATGAGATCAAATTCATCATGTGTTCATCTGAATCTGCTGGTTTTGTTCATAATTCAGAGCACACTGTTCTATTGAGTCATCTTGAGCGTGATGTGCACTTTGCACATCTGCAATGAGATATTGGCATATGCATATGTCCAACTCTTTTCTATTTCCTCTGATTCAGTTATCTCCTTCATGCATCTTGCAGATTGGGATACCGCGGAATGGGAGAGCAAGCCGCTTTGTGATTTCTCAAACTTCAGAGCTAATGTCTGCGAGATGCGGGGCAACATCAGGATTCACCCGAACGCGAGTTCGGTGATGTACATGGAACCTGCCAGCTCAAAGAGAAACGAGCTATGGAAACTTAAGCCCTACCCTCGTAAAGGTGATGAGCTCTGCCTCAGCAAAGTTACAGAGCTGACGGTGAAATCAAGCAAGGTGGCACCTGAGTGCACCAAGTACCACAATGTGCCCGTCGTGGTCTTTGCTCTGACTGGATACACTGGAAACCTGTTTCACGACTTCACCGACGCGCTTGTCCCCCTCTTCACGACGGCAAGCGAGTTCAACGGCGAGGTCCAGTTCCTCATCACAGATATGGCTATTTGGTGGACAAGGAAGTACCATGTGGTGTTTAAGAAGCTGTCCAACTACCCCCTGATCGATTTCAACAAGGACACTGACGTGCATTGCGCCAAGCATGCCATTGTTGGCCTTCATGCTTACATGGAGTTCACCATTGACCCCTCCAAGGCTCCTCACAACTACACCATGGTGGATTTCAACAGATTCATGCGCAGGACGTATGAGTTGCCGAGGGAGGCCGTGTCTGCGCTCGGCGAGATCCCCAAGGCCAAGCCGAGGCTGCTCATCATCTCGAGGCAGAGAACAAGAATGTTCCTCAACCTCCCGGAGATCATCGCAATGGCCGAGGGGCTGGGTTTCGAGGTCGTGGTTGAAGAAGCCAATGTGAGCTCCGACCTCTCCCAGTTCTCCAAGGTGGTGAACTCTGTGGATGTGATGATGGGCGTCCATGGCGCCGGGCTCACGAACTGTGTCTTCCTGCCACACAACGCCACGCTGATCCAGATCGTGCCGTGGGGCGGCATAGAAGGCGTGTGCCGGATCGATTTCGGCGACCCGGCGGAGCAGATGGGCCTGCGGTACAAGCAGTACAGCATCGCCGTGCACGAGAGCAGCCTCACCGACCAGTACCCGCTGGACCATGAGATCTTCAAGAACCCGCTGGCTTTCCACAAGGGGTTCGAGTTCATCAAGGAGACCTTCATGGACAAGCAGAACGTCAGGCTTGACTGCAACCGGTTCAGGCCTGTGCTGCTGCAGACCCTTGATCTGCTAAACCAATAAGATAAGAACTACTGATCCGCCATTGGCCATTGTATTAGATGGTTCTCCATACATCTTTTTTTCTTTTTGTTTCACCGTTCTTCTCTAATCTTTTCTTCTCTAGTAAAAATTTGTTGATCGCCTTCTAGTACATGAGCAAGGAACAGAGTTATCTGGCTAGAATTACATGGATATGAAGCTGGGATGTCCATGATTTGTCGTTCATAGCATATTTATTGTCTGGAAATAGAAGAAAAACAATACATTTTTTCTTTGTAAATTGCTGTACACATGTTGCCGTATTGGGCATGGAAATATCAGTGCATGAAGCGTGGTGATCAGGTCAGTGAGGTGGAATGTTCAAGGCCTGCTGACACCGAGCACCAATAGGAGTGCACAAGGTGGAGATCACCATTTCTGTGCTGTGTGATTCATCTGATTCTTCTCACTTTTTTTGCTGTGCACCATTTTTGATCTAATTAGGTGTCAGGTGCTAGAAGTTTGGCTGACCAGGCCTCTTTCTTTCATTTTTATTTTTCTGTTTTTGCTGGTGGGGAAAGCCTATGGTTATTGATCTACTTAGGTGTGATTTGGACGTGCTAAAAGTTTAGCTGACCACGCATTTATTTTTCAAGTTTTTGAAGTTGGCTGACTAACCTTTTGAACCTGCACATATGTTTTGTTGTTGGGTAGTCAACTCAAATAAAACTCTTCCTTCCCTATCTTGCAAGGCGATTAGAGTAAAATCTCCCACCTCGTGATCTCTGCCTATGAGCCCGTGGATCCGCATCCCCTCTGCTTGTCGCTCTGGCAGCCGGCGGTGGGGAGTGGAATCCTGGTGTCAAGGCTCCGGCTAGTAGATAAGTTAGGGTTTTAGTCCTCACAAAGGCGGTGCTTGAGCGGATGGCCACGCTTCATCTTCGAGTCGGTCTTATGGTCTTCGATCCTTCTCAAGTTTGTCCGTCAGGACAAATTAGATGGAATTCCGACATAGATTCCCGTCGGCTCCTCGGAGCGGCGAGGTTATGATTTCTCGACGTGCGTACGTGACAATGAGATTTGGTGTCAGGTTCATGTTCATTGCATCAATTCAGGGGGTTCAACTTCAACGAATGTTGCCCGGGGCGTTGGTTCTTAGGGGCACGCGCACGAAGATTTCTAAACTGTCATGAACAAGATCAGACCGTTTCAGAGAACTTAATAAATTTCCATATGTTTAATGTGCTTTGTACTTTTGTGAATCTTTATAAAAAATATGTCTTTGTTTCAGAAAAAAGTAAAGTCAAGTAAAAAGTAGTAGAAAAATAAACAAATCCTAAAACTAAAAGAAAGAGCGAAAAGATGAAACTAATGGTGGGAATTGAATATAGTGAGTTTACCAACAACGTGTAATGTAACCAATAGTGACAGTTGAACATACTGACTTTTGTTTTAACACAGATGCTCACATATGCTCAACCCTAAAGAGTGTCAAATATAGGACTTGAACCCGGTGGGTTGATTTCACAAAAAAAATCTAACCATCTTACACACTTCCTTCATTTTTATATACAAGACCACAAACTCATATTACAGGTACCAAGATAAAATTTAATGCCTTGCTTTGTAAATCAATTTTTTTTCATTTCTTGGATCATCAATACAGTGCATGCATGTAAAGAAGGGATTGAAAGCTGAGTGGAGTGTCATTAGTCTCGCCTCACTTCCACCAATTCAATGGCAAACCCTATATTACGCCCACGAGTGTTTTATAGGCGGCCTTTCGCTCAAACGTATAAAATTTGGGCCGGCCCATTTGATGCGTGCATTAACTCAATTAAATCGACACTTTCTCAAAAATAACATCACACATTAACTCATTCAAATTAAACCTTAAGAAATCTCAACTAAATCCAAACTTTCCTTGTCTTACACTACTTATACCTAAATCAAATCAAATGAAATCTTACCAAAACATCCGCTATAATCAAAGTTGGTTCCCAAAAATAACGTCACACGTTAACTCATTCAAATCAAATCTTAAGAAATCTCAACGAAACCCAAACTTTTCTTGTCTTCCACTACTTATACCAAATCAAATCAAATCTTACCAAAACATCCACTATAATCAAAGTTGGCCGGCCCATTTGACGCGTGCGTGCGTTTTTTTCTCTATGCTTCATTTTTTGATTTCTTTTTCACGGTTTCATTTCTCTATGACCAATAGGTTGGTTTTTGCTCGGCATACTATCAAAATCGGAACAGACATGTACGTCATCGTGAGTTTGTAGTGTTGCCTCCATTCAGATTAAACCTCCCCTACTGGTTTTAGCCCACTGGTATTCTACTTAATCCGATTCTTATTTTCCAGATTTAGTAATATCATTATGGGAAAGAATCAATCATGATGATCTCTAATCAATCTTTAAAGACCAAATTTATGGAAAGCCAACATTTATACAAAGGAATTAATGTCAAATGCATCATGGATACATTCTTAAATTATTTGATTATTAAAGAGTTTTTAGCTCTTGATACTTTATTATGGTTGTCGATATATCCATTCACATATCACTCTGAGAAACATTTTTTGTTGGAAAAAAAAGATAAAGAAATAAAAGGGGAGTGATTTACCAGTAAAAAGAAGTCGCAAGGTAGCCCGGTGTGTAAGAATATTTTGAATATGTATGTGAGATACAACTAATGTTGAATTATTAAAATATATATGCTCTTGTTGCAACTCACGGGGAAATTAACCACGAATAGTAGTAGGTTACTTGAAGTGTATTGTGTTCCTGTACATTTGTTTAGCTAAATCTATCATTGACGAGAGATTATGTAGGATGTTCACTTGTCCCGTCAAAAATTATGAGGACACATGTGGTCTTCTACTTATATTATGTGACACGTGGATGTGGATCTGGATGAGAGTTGGGGTTTTTCTGTTTAGTTATGTCTGTCTGAGCGGAATAATTTTCCTACTTTAAAAAATGTGACAAATTGCATTTTGATAGAGATGTATTTGCAGCAAATTGTATGAGAGAGCGTTTCATTTTTTTCATCAAATTGTATAATTTTTAGTTATAATAGAAGGTTAAATGCATTGCTTGGTTGCTTCAAGAGTTAATAACGGGCATGGTGGCGACGCACTCCTAGCCAGCCACCACTAGGGTTTCTTCCGCCTCCTGTCAGCGCTGACGCTGGTCTGCCTCATCTCCTGTGGCCTTAGGGCCATGGAGGCGTGGTGGATTCCGGCCTTTGCCGATGGGAGGGCTTCGTTTTTGGATGTTTTTTCTGTTTGTGTCCTGTTTGGAGAGACGAGGCAGCGACGACTCTTTGGAGATGAAATATGGTTATCCCTGCCTAGCCCCCGTCTTGGTGGTGCTTCCAGCATTATCGAAGGACGTGTGGAGGCTTGTCTTCGACGGATCTCGCGGGATCTGGTCGGCGTTTATCTTCAGTGGATCCACATGGATCCGGGATTTGTTTGTTTGTGTTCATGTGTCTACAGGTTGAATCCTTCCGATCTAAACTTCTCTTCAACAGCGAGAATTGCTATTCTGGTGCGTTGGTCCTATATAGGGCCTTAGCACGATGTCTTCCCGGTTGTCTACTACAAGAAGTTTTGATCGGCTCTAGTGAGGGAGGGGCGATGACAGCGGCGCGCCTTCGGCTCGCTTCCGTGCTTGTAGTCGTCGCTATGTGCTCTACGGATCTGGATGTAATTTTTATTATTTCTTGTATTCTTTGTGCTATCATGATTGATGATGAATAGATTGAAATTTTACCGCAAAAAGACGGACACAGTGGCGTATCAGTTGCATGTCCAACAACGAAAATCATATTTTTGTGGAATGCACGACATTCAACTGTATGTTACAACATGGTAATGGCTTAGGACTCAGGGGACATTGGATTTGCCTTCTTGGCTCGCGAGGCATCACGGGCGGCACACACCTCCTACCTGTTGATAGGGGTGGCATATCGGCACCAACACGATGGGAGGGGATCAGGGCGGAGAGCGGGGCGGTTGGCGGGGGATTCCTCCTTGATGGTCCGTGAAGAAGTACGGTGTGAATAAGAGAGGGCGCCACGGCGAAGGTGATGTTGGCGTCGCCCGGTTTTAAAAGGAGAGGGCCCCAGCGAGAAATGTCCCGCTATGGAGGGAAACCGAGCGGGAAGGGAAGGGTCCGACAGGAAAGGTAAATGGTGCGTCATGGGGTGGTTTTTTTGGGCCCATGTACTGAAGATAATATTACAGATAGTTCGGACAACCACATTTTCGGCGAGGGAAGGAGAGCAAGGCGGAGAGCGGGGATGAGAAAGAAATGAGCTTCGACTTTGAAGATCAACCTAATTATCTGTTTGATGCAATTATGTCTATTGTAGCCCTAGCAACCGCATGAACGTTCTCCTAGTAAATTATTCTCTCCGTTCCGAATTACTTGTTTTAAATTTGTCTGGTATCTAGCATTAAAATGATCTAGACAAATTTAAGACAAATAATTTGGAACGAAGGGAGTAGTAAGATCGTTCGAGGGCCTTCTTTTTCCCTCTTGAGTGTCTTAGATTTGTCTAGATACAAAGGTGATCGTTCGAGCACCAGATTCATCCGTTTCAAGCCAGGCCCTCCAAACACTGATCAGACGGTCAGGAGAAGCTCCAACAGTTCTTACAGCCAGTGGCTGGAGGAGCCCATCACTCTCTTACCAATCTGGGCCATCGCCTCCAAGCCCATTTTGCCGGCGACTATGCGCGTGGAGATCCCGTCCTTCTCCACCGCCGCCGCCGCCGCCGTCGCCCATCCCCGGCGACCCACCCGCCACCTCGCTTATGTTACGGTCTCTCCCCATTCTACTCCTCCACTCCGCGCTCTCCTGCAAGCCGACCCCATCTAGGCTCCTCTCCTCCTCCTTCGCCGCCGCCGCCGCGGCTGCCACCGGCTCCATTGCGCGGGGCGGCGGGGCGCATGGCACCGTCTCGGCCGTGCTGGAGATCGTGGGGCCCATCGAGCTCCTCTTGCCGTCCTCCGAGGCGCGCCTCTACGTGCGCCTCCTGCGCCGCTGCGCGCTCGACGCGCTCGCCGCCGGCGCCGGCGCCGTCCACGGGCACGTCCTCAAGCGTGGCTTCGCCCCCGACACGCTCGTCTCCAACGTCCTGATCGACACCTACGCCAAGGGCGGCTCCCTGGCGGCCTGCCGCCACCTGTTCGACGAAATGCCTCACAGGGACGTGGCGTCCTGGTGCACCGTCATCTCCGCGCACGCCAGCCGGGGCCTCTGGGTTGATGCCATCGGGGTGTTCAAGGGGCTGTTGTCCTCTGAGGTGAAGCCAAACCGGTTTGTCATCTCGGCGACGCTGAATGCATGTTCCAGGTCTGGTGTCATGGAGCTGGGGCTCATGGTACATGGATTGGTGATCAAGTCTGGATTGGGTGTTGATAGGTTTGTGGAGGTTGGATTCGTCGATATGTATGCGAAATGTGGCAATGTAGGCTGCTCTTTTAGGTTCTTCAGTGAAATTCCGGTGAAGAGCTCAGTTGCTTGGAATGCAGTGATTTCAGGTTTTATTGAGAATGGCTGTGTTGTGGAGGCTGCTGAGCTTTGCAAGGATATGCATAGAGTTGGCATTGCAATGGATGTGGTGACATTGAGGTTAGCTGCTGGCGTCGCTGCTTTTCTTAGAATGTTTGAGCTTTGCAGGAATGTTCATGTTTATGCACTTAAAGTGGGGTTGGGAAGAGATTGTTATGTTCTGTCTGAGCTGGTTAAGTCAGCCGGGAGGGTAGGTGATACGCAGTACATTGGACAGCTTGTTGCTGCAGCTAGAAGGCGTGATGCATCTTTGTATTCTTTAGCTATATCAGGCTATCACTCAAATGGTTGCCAGGATGAAGCAGTGAAGCTAGTTGAACATCTTCTTTCTTCAGGCCTCAGTTTAAGGGAAGGGGATCTGGTCACCGTTCTAGATGTTTGTCATATCAAAGAGGAAGTTCAGCAAGTGCATGCCTATACATTGAAATCTGGATGCTTCAGTTATATTAATGTATGTAATGCTCTTATATCGGTATACTCTGAAATAGGATCATTGATGCTTCTTTTTTCCCTTGCGAAGTTTTGCCGAGGCATACATGCATGGATATAGATGGTTTCTTTCGCTCCAATGTGGTTTAGCTTAGGTGTTGATTTTCAATCCGGATCTACACCGGTATGAAAGAGACGGATAGGGCGCTATTGATTAATGTTCCACCCTAAATAGCATTTTAAAAAATTGAACAAGTAACACAACATCATATTCAGATTCTACACAATCAATTTCCATATGTAACATGTCAAAATTGAAGTTAGGATTTAAAAGATATGAATATTTTAAAAAAGCATTTGAATATGCCAAAAAATGTTATTTTCTAGACGAATTGTTGGTATATTAACTGAAATATCAGGGAAAAGTGAAGTGTTTTCTGAACTCACATAAAATAGGACTATTTGTTGATTAACCGAAAGATCAGTGGGGTTTCCACAAAACTTGAATTGTTTTTCTAGACTCACTTAAAACAAGACCGCATATTGATTTCAAGAAACCACAGGGGGATTTATGTAAAAAGCATGATGGACGGGTAGAACCGTTTCTTCCTTTATTAGTAGGTATAGTTTGTTTGCTAAAAAAGTAAGCATAGATTTGTACATAAAAACATGAACATATACATCACCAAATCGATATCATTAAATTATTTTTTTTCCGAGAAACTTTCTATATATCCATGTTCAACCATGACAGTACAACGAACATAAAAAGGAATAAAAATTACATCCAGATCCATAGACCAGTTAACGGCAACTTACAAGCATTGAAGCAAAGCCGAAGGCGCGCATCCGTCATCGCCCCTCCCTTGCCGAAGCCAGGAACACTTGTTGTAGTAGACAGTCAGAAAGTTGTGGTGCTAAGGCCCCATAGAACCAGCGCATCAGAACATCAACCACCGCCGATGAAGAGAAGCATAGATCTAAATAATCCAACCGCACCAGAACCTATCATTAGATTCATCATTGAACATATTTTATACCATACATATTCGTTATTGTGAATGTTCACATTGTTTTCAGTAAACTTGATCATACTATTTAAAAAGTTTAACTTCATAGAAAACTAATATGCATAGTACATAAAAAAGAGTGTATAACAATCTTAAACTTTTAAATGTGAGTGAGAAATTCGATGAGCAACAAATTTCACCGGCTGATTTAAAAAAACGGTCAGGTTGCGAGCCATCTGATTAAGTGATGCGAACTGCCCGTTCCTCTATTCTAATTTTCTGCAATAATGCTCTTGTTGTAAAACTTTCTCTTCTCTAACTTCCTGCAACAAGACCCCTATTGCAGAAACTCGTCTTCTCTAATTTCTTGCAACAAGACCCCTGTTGCAAAACCTTTTCTTCTCCAATTTCCTGGAACAAGACCCTTGTTGCAAAACCTCCTCTTCTCTAATATTGTACAACAGAACTAATGTTGCGGAATCTCTTCTTCTCTAATTTTTGGCAACAAGACCCTTGTTACAAAACCTCCATTACAACCGAACTTAGCATCGATCTCTGGCCTCTTCTATGTATTCCTGCAACAAGCCCGTTGTTGAAAAAACTTACAACAACGCCAACGACTGCAACGGGGAGAGCACCCCGTGGTGGTTGATCTTTGCATAACGGGCTTGCTACACATACACGTTTTTGCAGCAGAGGAAGCACGCCGGTGGCCATCTCCGATGTGGTCGGGTTGCAGCAGTGTGCTTGTTTGAGAAGAGGTGGGGATGGGATCCGTGGAAAGATAGAGGCAGGGGATGGGGAGGACGTATCCGGTGCACCGGAGCTTCTTGTGCTACCAGTGCACCGGAAGTGTAAAAAAGTTCAAAAAAATCCAAGAAAAAATTAATGTATTGAAAAAACATCAATCTATGTTGTCACAAAATTTTAAATTATAATTTGAAACACCGCTCGAGATATAAAAATGACAAATGTGCCATCAATGTAATAATGGGCCAAATCTAATGCCCAACTTGTGTTATGTTCTATTCAATGTCGAATTTGTCATTTTTATATATTGAGCTATGTTCCAAATTTTGATTTGAATTTCTATGACAACATACATTAATGTTATGTGAATGTCCTAACAAAAAAATTCAGAATTTTTTGAACATCTGAAAATATGCTAATCGAGTCTAGTGCACCGGTAGCACAAGAAGCTCCGGTGCAGCAGATACGTTCTCAGGGGATGGGTGAAGGAAATATGCCCTAGAGGCAATAATAAAGTTATTATTTATTTCCTTATATCATGATAAATGTTTATTATTCATGCTAGAATTGTATTAACCGGAAACATGATACATGTGTGAATACATAGACAAACAGAGTGTCACTAGTATGCCTCTACTTGACTAGCTCGTTGATCAAAGATGGTTATGTTTCCTAGCCATAGACAAAGAGTTGTTATTTGATTAACGGGATCACATCATTAGGAGAATGATGTGATTGACTTGACCCATTCCGTTAGCTTAGCACTTGATCGTTTAGTATGTTGCTATTGCTTTCTTCATGACTTATACATGTTCCTATGACTATGAGATTATGCAACTCCCGTTTATCAGAGGAACACTTTGTGTGCTACCAAACGTCACAACGTAACTGGGTGATTATAAAGGTGCTCTATAGGTGTCTCCGAAGGTACTTGTTAGGTTGGCGTGTTTCGAGATTAGGATCTGTCACTCCGATTGTCGGAGAGGTATCTCTGGGCCCACTCGGTAATGCACATCACTATAAGCTTTGCAAGCATTGCAACTAACGAGTTAGTTGCGAGATGATGTATTACGGAACGAGTAAAGAGACTTGCCGGTAACGAGATTGAACTAGGTATTGAGATACCGACGATCGAATCTCGGGCAAGTAACATACCGATGACAAAGGGAACAATGTATGTTGTTATGTGGTTTGACCGATAAAGATCTTCGTAGAATATGTGGGAGCCAATATGAGCATCCAGGTTCCGCTATTGGTTATTGACCGGAGACGTGTCTCGGTCATGTCTACATAGTTCTCGAACCCGTAGGGTCCGCACGCTTAAAGTTCGATGACGGTTATACTATGAGTTTATGTGTTTTGATGTACCGAAGGTAGTTCAGAGTCCCGGATGTGATCATGGACATGACGAGGAATCTCGAAATGGTCGAGACATAAAGATCGATATATTGGACGACTATATTTGGATATCGGAATGGTTCCGGGTGAGATCAAGATAATACCGGAGCACCGGGAGGTTATCGGAACCTGCCGGGAGGTATATGGGCCTTAATGGGCTTTAGTGGAAAGGAGGGGAAAGGAGCATGGGAGGGGGCGCCCCCCCCAAGCCCAATCCGAATTGGGAGGGGGGTCGGGCCCCCTTTCCTTCCTCCCACCTTCCTCTTCCTTCCCTCTCCCTCTCCAAATAGGAAAAGGAGGAGTCCTACTCCCGGTGGGAGTAGGACTCCCCCCTTGGGCGCGCCTCCTCCCCTTGGCCGGCCCTCTCCTCCCCCTTTATATACGAAGGAGAGGGGCACCCCATAGACACAACAATTGATCTCTTGGATCTTTTAGCCGTGTGCGGTGCCCCTCTCCACCATAGTCCACCTTGATAATATCGTAGCGGTGCTTAGGCGAAGCCCTGCGTCGGTAGAACATCATCATCGTCACCACGCCATCGTGCAGACGGAACTCCCCCTCAAAGCTCGGCCGGATTGGAGTTCGAGGGACGTCATCGAGTTGAACGTGTGCAGAACTCGGAGGTGTCGTACGTTCGGTACTTGATCGGTCGGATCGTGAAGACGTACGACTACATCAACCGCGTTGTGCTAACGCTTCCGCTTTTGGTCTACGAGGGTATGTGGACACACTCTTTTCTCTCGTTGCTATGCATCACCATGATCCTGTGTGTGCGTAGGAATTTTTTTGAAATTACTACGTTCTCCAACAGTGGATCCGAGCCTGGTTTTATGTGTAGATGTTATATGCACGAATAGAACACAAGTGAGTTGTGAGCGATATAAGTCATACTGCTTACCAGCATGTCATACTTTGGTTTGGCGGTATTGTTGGATGAAGCGGCCCGGACCGACATTACGCGTACGCTTACGCGAGACTGGTTCTACCGACGTGCTTTGCACACAGGTGGCTGGCGGGTGTCAGTTTCTCCAACTTTAGTTCAACCGAGTGTGGCTACGCCCGGTCCTTGAGAAGGTTAAAACAACACTAACTTGACGAACTATCGTTGTGGTTTTGATGCGTAGGTAAGAATGGTTCTTGCTAAGCCCGTAGCAGCCACGTAAAACTTGCAACAACAAAGTAGAGGATGTCTAACTTGTTTTTGCAAGGCATGTTCTGATGTGATATGGTCAAGGCATGATGCTAAATTTTATTGTATGAGATGATCATGTTTTGTAATCGAGTTATCGGCAACTGGCAGGAGCCATATGGTTGTCGCTTTATTGTATGCAATGCAATCGCCCTGTAATACTTTACTTTATCACTAAGTGGTAGCGATAGTCGTAGAAGCATAAGTTGGCGAGACGACAACGATGCTACAATGGAGATCAAGGTGTCGCGCCGCTTTGATTGACGATAGCATTATAAGATGGTCTCTCACTAAATTTCAATATAAAAGTGTTCTCCCTGAGTATGCACCGTTGCGAAAGTTCATCGTGCTGAGACACCACGTGATGATCGGGTGTGATAGGCTCTACGTTCAACGGGTGCAAAACAGTTGCACACGCGGAATACTCAGGTTAAATTTGACGAGCCTAACATATGCAGATATGGCCTCGAAACACTGAGACCGAAAGGTCGAGCGTGAATCGTATAGTAGATATGATCAACATAGTGATGTTCACCATTGAAACTACTCCATCTCACGTGATGATCCGACATGGTTTAGTTGATTTGGATCACGTGATCACTTAGATGATTAGAGGGATGTCTATCTAAGTGGGAGTTCTTAAGTAATATGATTAATTGAACTTAAATTTATCATGAACTTAGTACCTGATAGTATTTTGCATGTCTAATTTTTTGTAGATAGATGGCTCGTGTTGTTATTCCGTTGAATTTTAATGCGTTCCTTGAGAAAGCAAAGTTGAAAGATGATGGTAGCAATTACACGGACTGGGTCTGTAACTTGAGGATTATCCTCATTGCTGCACAGAAGAATTACGTCCTGGAAGCACCGCTAGGTGCCAAACTTACTGCAGGAGCAACACCAGATGTTATGAACGTCTGGCAGAGCAAAGCTGATGACTACTCGATAGTTCAGTGTGCCATGCTTTACGGCTTAGAACCGGGACTTCAACGACGTTTTGAACGTCATGGAGCATATGAGATGTTCCAGGAGTTGAAGTTAATATTTCAAGCAAATGCCCGGATTGAGAGATATGAAGTCTCCAATAGGTTCTACAACTGCAAGATGGAGGAGAATAGTTCTGTCAGTGAGCATATACTCAGAATGTCTGGGTATAACAATCACTTGATTCAACTGAGAGTTAATCTTCCGGATGATAGCGTCATTGACAGAATTCTTCAATCACTGCCACCAAGCTACAAGAGCTTCATGATGAACTATAACATGCAAGGGATGGATAAGACGATTCCCGAGCTCTTCGTAATATTAAAGGCTGCGGAGGTAGAAATCAAGAAGGAGCATCAAGTGTTGATGGTCAATAAGACCACCAGTTTCAAAAAAAAGGGTAAAGGAAAGAAGAAGGGAAACTTCAAGAAGAACAACAAACAAGTTGCTGCTCAAGAGAAGAAACCCAAGTCTGGACCTAAGCCTGAGACTGAGTGCTTCTACTGCAAGCAGACTGGTCACTGGAACTGGAACTGCCCCAAGTATTTGGCGGATAAGAACGATGGCAAGGTGAACAAAGGTATATGTGATATACATGTTATTGATGTGTACATTACTAATGCTTGCAGTAGCACCTGGGTATTTGATACTGGTTCTGTTGCTAATATTTGTAACTCGGAACAGGGACTACGGATTAAGCGAAGATTAGCTAAGGACGAGGTGACGATGCGCGTGGGAAATGGTTCCAAAGTCGATGTGATCGCAGTCGGCACGCTACCTCTACATTTACCTTCGGGATTAGTTTTAGACCTAAACAATTGTTTTTTGGTGCCAGCGTTAAGCATGAATATTATATCTGGATCTTGTTCGATGCGAGATGGTTATTCATTTAAATCAGAGAATAATGGTTGTTCTATTTATATGAGTAATCTTACATTCCTAAGAAGTTGCTCCCCAATTCTACCCATTCTCTCAACATGCACACTGTACACATCAGCTCCATGCCACGTCAGAGTTCATTTTTTTATTATTTTTTTCGCAAAGAGCAGCCATTTCCCCAGCCTTAACTCCCTGGAAGAAATAAAAGAGAATAATATCTTTCCCTGGCACCGACCAAACAATTATTACTCGACCTCTCTTCCTCCCTGTCTCTTCGTTACTCCAATCTCATCCCTTCGCCTCCCTTCCCCTTCTCTCGACCCTTCGCTCGATTTACTTCTCCACCATTCAGGATCCAAGCAGCAGCTCCCACAGCGAAGGTTGTTCTCACGTATGTTTAGATCCAAAAATACGCCAATTTTCTTCCCTGGCTATAGTAGGCCACAGCGGGCGGGAGCTCTTCTGACACGACGGCGGTCCAGCTCGCCTCCACGGCTCGCTGGGATCCTATCGGGTCAGGCTCCCCTTGCTATTGTGGTGCTATGCATCTACGAGACGATGGTCCCTCACCTCCCGTCTGTATCTCTGTTTTGTCCAAGGTAGCTCCCGTGCCGTGAGGGAAATGATTCTAACCAGATTTGGATCAGACGATGGTGAGATTAGACTCCGAAGCAGGCTTTCGTTGTCGTCTTTGTGGTGCAACGCCGGAGGGTGGTTAAAATCCGCTGATGAGAGGCACCTCAACGAGACTACTCTCGCGTCTCCACTGGTCGCACCGCCTTGAACGCCCGCGGATCCGTCCACCTGCACTGGCATGCCGGACCCCGACTGGATTCTTCCTACGGCCAAACTGCTTGCCTTCTCATCTTCTCCAATAACTGAAGATATGCAATGGAGATATCTGAAACTGTCGGTGCACACTCAATGGGCACCTGAGGAGACACACAATCGACTTTATCTTATCCTCCTTGATACGCATCTAGCCAGTAAGCTCCTCATTTAGCATCTGCACAAATTCTCTTTACTCTGCTGAACTTTCATATAGCGTACACAACCGGTGTCCTAATCTCCTCCATGTTAGTACATGATATTTATGTTGTGTGGCGTCTTCTTTTGCTCATTCCTTAGTGTTTCCAATGCTGACTTCATCCTCTTTTTCAGGTTGAGTATCCCAATCATCACATATTGAAACTTACATTGGACACATATATAGTTCCTGAACAATTTCCAATTTTTCTTTGGTGTTGTACTTTTATCTGTTAGTTTGCATCTCAATTATGGCCTTGGTTTTGTTTTCAAGTTTATAATTGCACCTTTATATACAATTTGATAACTTTTCTTCTATATAATATATCTCACCGTGCATGAGTCCTCCATCGGCGGAAGATTGCGCAGGATGGACTGATTAACGATGTGGTGGTTGCTACACCAGTCTGGTACCTCCACAAGGAGGAGGAGGAGTTCAGTTGAGGTGAGAACAGAGGCTTGGTATTTCCCATGTTGACTGATTGGATCATACATTGAATCAATGCGGAATCCTAATGTCTCTTTCTTTGAGGTTTAAGTGGTCAAGGCTACATTTCAAAGCTAATCATTTTTTCTAACATCTGCGTGCACTAGATTAATCAGGTCAGTTGACCACAATTCTATTTGTTCACGTTGATTGTATCACTATGGTAGTTATTTTCCTGCCGAACTATCAAAGCATTCTTCATTTGTCTTTCTCTAATATACTGGCTATACGACATTATTTCTTTTATAGAAACCGAGTGACACTACCATGAGCTACTTGCGGCTGCTGCCTTTTCTCCCTCAACCATGGGAATCGCTGGTGTGCCTACGTGATCCCACAGTAGGTCTTTGTTCTCCAATGAGTATCTACTCCGCTAATTTATTTGTGTTCTTTTCCATGATACGCACAGGTGCTGCTTGGACAGGGGCATGAGCCTCACATGAATCACACTACCATTTTAAAATCTGATGAATTTATCAATTTATGGCTTTATGCTTTACATTCTTATCTAAAACTATTGCAAGCTTTCTAGGTTGATGGACGATGTGTTGCAAAAATTTTGTTATCTACTGATGACCCACAAGTATAGGGGATCTATCGTAGTACTTTCGATAAGTAAGAGTGTCGAACCCAACGAGGAACAGAAGGAAATGATAAGCAGTTTTCAGCAAGGTATTCTCTGCAAGTACTGAAATAAGTGGTAACAGATAGTTTTGTAATAGGATAAATTGTAACGAGCAACAAGTAACAAAAGTAAATAAAGTGCAGCAAGGTGGCCCAATCCTTTTTGTAGCAAAGGACAAGCCTGGACAAACTCTTATATAAGGAAAAGCGCTCCCGAGGACACATGGGAATATCGTCAAGCTAGTTTTCATCACGTTCATATGATTTGCGTTCGGTACTTTGATAATTTGATATGTGGGTGGACCGGTGCTTGGGTGTTGTTCTTACTTGAACAAGCATCCCACTTATGATTAACCTCTATTGCAAGCATCCACAACTACAACAAAAGTATTAAGGTAAACCTAACCATAGCATGAAACAAGTGGATCCAAATCAGCCCCTTACGAAGCAACACATAAACTAGGGTTTAAGCTTCTGTCACTCTAGCAACCCATCATCTACTTATTAATTCCCAATGCCTTCCTCTAGGCCCAAATAATGGTGAATTGTTATGTAGTCAACGTTCACATAACACCACTAGAGGTTAGACAACATGCATATCATCAAAATATCGAACGAATACCAAATTCACATGACTACTAATAGCAAGACTTCTCCCGTGTCCTCAGGAACAAACATAACTACTCACAAAGCATATTCATGTTCATAATCAGAGGGGTAATAATATGCATATAGGATCTGAACATATGATCTTTCACCAAATAAACCAACTAGCATCAACTACAAAGAGTAATCAACACTACTAGCAACCTACTAGTACCAATCCCGGACATGGAGACAAGAATTGGATACAAGAGATGAACTAGGGTTTTGAGATGAGATGGTGCAGGTGAAGATTTTGATGGAGATTTCCCTCTCCCGATGAGAGGAGCATTGGTGATGACGATGACGATGATTTCCCCCTCCCGGAGGGAAGTGTCCCCGGCAGAACATCTCTGCCGGAGCCCTAGATTGGTTCCACCAAGGGTCCGCCTCGTGGCAGCGGAGTTTCGTCCCGAAAGGTTGCTTATTATTTTTACCTCATCGAAAGACCTCATATAGCAGAAGAGGGGCATCGGAGAGCCAACAGGGGGCCCATGAGGTAGGGGGGCGCGCCCAGGGGGGTAGGGCGCGCCCCCACCCTCGTGGACAGGTGGGCCCCCCTCTGGTGAACTTCTTCCGCTGGATATTTTTTATATTTTCCAAAAATGACTTCCGTGGAGTTTCAGGACTTTTGGAGTTGTGCAGAATAGGTCTCTAATATTTGCTCCTTTTCCAGCCCAGAATTCCAGCTGCCGGCATTCCCCCTTCTTATGTAAACCTTGTAAAATAAGAGAGAATAGCCATAAGTATTGTGACATAATGCATAATAACAGCCCATAATGCAATAAATATCAATATAAAAGCATGATGCAAAATGGACGTATCAACTCCCCCAAGCTTAGACCTCGCTTGTCCTCAAGCGAAAGCCGATAACGATAAATATGTCCCCATGTTTAGAGGTAGAGGTGTCGATAAAAATAAAATACGGACATGAAGGCATCATATTTCTTAATAAAAGCAACATATATAGATATTGTCATATGATTTCTTATGCTCAAGTAATAATCTATTCACAATGCAAAGGTACGAATCATAAACTTTATTGAGAACCAATAAACTATAATCTCAGTCATTGAAGCAATTGCAATTTATCATAACATCAGAAAGAGTCTATGTCAAAGCTTAATAGCAAGTCCACATACTCAACTATCATCTACTCCTTCATAATTGCTAACACTCACGCAATACTTGTGGTTACGGAGTTTTAATCGGACACAGAGAAAGATAGGGGCTTATAGTTTCACCCCACAACCTTTTACCTCATGGGTAATGTCAACAATAATAACTCATGCCCCCCTACATCCAATTAGGTACATATATCAGAATCTTTCCAACATACTTTGCTTGCCAAAGGATAAAATGAAAAAGGAAAGGTGAAGATCACCATGAATCTTGCATAAGGTAGAAGATAATAATAAAAAATATGCCCTACGCAGAGGGAAGCAGAGGTTGCCATGCGATTTTATGGTTGGATGCATAAAATCTCAATGCGAAAGAACGTCACTTTATATTTCCACTTGTGATATGAACCTTTATTATGCAGTCCGTCGCTTTTATTACTTCCACATCACAAGATCGTATAAAGCTTATTTCTCCCACACCAATCAATCATACATATTTAGAGCAATTTTTATTGCTTTGCACCGATGACAACTTACTTGAAGGATCTTACTCAATCCATAGGTAGATATGGTGGACTCTCGTGGCAAAACTGGTTTAAGGGTTTTGGAAGCACAAGTAGTATCTCTACTTGGTGCTGAGAATTTGGCTAGCATGAGGGGGAAAGGCAAGCTCAACATGTTGGAGGACCCATGACAACATACTTTACTTCAGATATAAGAAAACATAACCCATTATATTGTCTTCCTTGTCCAACATCAACTCTTTAGCATGTCATATCTTAATGAGTGCTCCCAATCATAAAAGATGTCAATGATAATATATCTATATGTGAACCCCTCTTTCCTTATTACTTCCTTTTAATTGCAACAACGACCAAAGCTATGTCTGCCAACTCCCAACAACTTTTAATCATCATACTCTTTCTATGTGAGGTCATTACTCTCAATAAGATCAATATGAACTCTTTGTTTCTTTTTATTCTTTTTCTCTTTTCTATTATTCACTCAAGATCATAGCAAACTAATCAAGCCCTTGACTCAACACTAATCTTTATTATATAGCTCACGGACTCGATTACATAGAGAGATCATAAAGAAAAACTCAAAACTAGAACATGCCAAAACTTTATTCTACTAGATCAAGATACTACTAATAGGATCGAACTAAGAAAAACGGTAAAGATAGGAGTTGTGATTGTGATACGATACCGGGGCACCTCCCCCAAGCTTGGTAGTTGCCAAGGGGAGTGCCCATACCCATGTGATTATGTCTCCTTCTTTGTCGGTGAAGATGATGGTGGTGGTGTCGTCGATGATGCGGGCTTGTCGTCCATCTTCCAAGGCATAGGCTCACCATCATAAAAGGATGATCGAGTCTCCGGGATCCTCAAATCTGCAGCCAAACTCATCCTTTTGAATCTATATTCATACTCATAGTTTTGGTTTTGCAGGTCATAGATTTGGGCTTGAAGGTGCTCGATCTTCTCATGAAGCTTGAAGATGGCCTCCTCGATGTTGTCGGCATCCAACTTGTGGTTGCTAGTGAACTCCGCAATCATCATGTGGTTGGAGTTGAGTCCACGTTCCACCATCCCTTGACACTTGAAAACTTGTTGCTCCACTGCTTCGAGCCTCGTTTCCATGCTTCCGGTCCCCTTTGGTCCCTCTTCATCGCGGATGTGCAGCAACCCATCACGCAACTCAGTGGTTTGAGGGTGTCGCAGCACCTCCGCGAGGTAAGGGTTGATGACCTTCTCGAAGAACTTGTCCTTGGAAGCACTTGGGGACGTCATGATAATCTAGATCTGTCAGAAAAACAGCTCGAAACAAGAACAGAAGAGATTTGCGTGATATGGGAGTCAAAACCTTCGGGAGAATATATAATGAATTTTTACCGACCAAAATACGTATCGTGCAAGAAAATGGAGTCCGGAAGGCACACGAGGTGCTCACGAGGTAGGGGGCGCGACCTCCACCCTCGTGGGGCCCTCGTGTCCTTCCCGGACTGCTACTAATTTTTCTATTTTTCCAAATATTCCAAAACGGAGAAATATTGCCTTAAAACTGTTTTGGAGTCGGTTTACTTACCGTACCACATACCTATTCCTTTCGGAGTCTGAAACGTTCTGGAAAGTGTCTCTTATGTACTCCTTCGGGGTTACAATTTCAATAATATTGGTTTCAACATTTATGGGATTACCTGAGATATAATGTTTAATTCTTTGACCGTTTACCACCTTCGGATTTGTGCCTTCGAAGTTGTTGATTTTTATGGCACCGGAACGATAGACCTCCTCGATGACGTAGGGTCCTTCCCATTTAGAGAGAAGTTTTCCTGCAAAAAATCTTAAACGAGAGTTGTATAGCAATACATAATCACCTACATTAAACTCACGCTTTTGTATTCCTTTGTCATGCCATCTTTTAACTTTTTCTTTGAACAACTTGGCATTTTCGTAAGCTTGGGTTCTCCATTCATCAAGTGAGCTAATATCAAATAACCTCTTTTCACCGGCAAGTTTGAAATCATAGTTGAGCTCTTTAATAGCCCAATATGCCTTATGTTCTAGTTCGAGAGGTAAGTGACATGCTTTTCCATAAACCATTTTATACGGAGACATACCCATAGGATTTTTATATGCAGTTCTATAGGCCCATAATGCATCATCAAGTTTCTTAGACCAATTCTTTCTAGACCTATTGACAGTCTTTTGCAAAATTAATTTGAGCTCTCTATTACTCAATTCTACTTGACCACTAGACTGTGGGTGATAACGGGATGCAATTCTATGATTAAGATCATATTTAGCAAGCATTTTACGGAAAGCACCATGAATAAAGTGTGAACCACCATCAGTCATTAAATATCTAGGGACTCCAAACCTCGGAAAAATGACTTCTTTAAGCATTTTAATAGAGGTGTTATGATCAGCACTACTAGTTGGAATAGCTTCTACCCACTTAGTAACATAATCAACGGCAACTAAAATATGTGTGTATCCATCAGAGGCAGGAAAAGGTCCAATATAATCAAAGCCCCAAACATCAAATGGTTCAATAACAAGTGAATAATTCATAGGCATTTCTTGACGTCTACTAATATTACCAATTCTTTGACATTCGTCACAAGACAAGACAAACTTACGGGCATCCTTGAAGAGAGTAGGCCAATAAAAACCGAATTGCAATACCTTATGTGCAGTTCTATCTCCAGCGTGGTGTCCTCCATAAGATTCGGAGTGGCACTTGCGTAGGATCTGTTCCTGTTCATGCTCAGGTGCAAAACGTATAATAACACCATCTACTCCTTCTTTATAAAGATGTGGGTCATCCCAAAAGTAATGTCTCAAATCATAGAAAAACTTTTTCTTGTGCTGGTATGTGAAGCTAGGTGGTATAAATTTAGCAACAATGTAATTAGCATAATCAGCATACCATGGAGTACTACGAGAAGTACTTATAACATTTAATTGTTCATCAGGAAAGCTATCATCAATAGGTAGTGGGCCATCAAGAACATTTTCTAACCTAGACAAGTTGTCTGCAATAGGGTTCTCAGCTCCCTTTCTATCAACAATATGCAAATCAAATTCTTGTAGCAAGAGAACCCATCTAATAAGTCTAGGTTTAGCATCTTTCTTTTCCATTA
>NC_053022.1:528338761-528489539 GCF_003073215.2 Triticum urartu | reverse complement strand
TGCGTCACAACCAACATCGAAGACCTCTACAACATGACCAAGACCCGAGAACAATACATACCAACGTACCACCACCCATTGCGCCAAGAGGATGTCGGCAAGTGCATGGCAGGGCCTAGGCAGACCTAGAGAAGGCGTCGTCGAGAGCGCCGGCGCATCATCTCTGTCTTCGGCTCAGCGTTGCTTCCCCCCTTCTTCTTATTTTCTTCTTCTATCAAAAAATCCACTTTACTTTCATTCCAGAAAACTTACAAATAGCACACGAGAAAAAAAATACACCCATATAGGAATTCTCATATTTTACGTACCTTTGTGGCCTTCCAGATGAGAAAAGAAGAGAGTCTGCCAATCCATCTCAAAGGGCACGACAGTCTGCAGTTCGAGTCTCTGGAATTGCTCCGTTACCTCGTCCACCCCTCCAGTTTGGAGATCGATAATGTACACGCGCTCGAGGCGATCCATGACGAGCAGCATGCCGCTCCCCTGGTCTGCGCACAGGCATTGCACGTCCTCGCAAATCGCCTTATGCTCCGGAGGTCTTAGCTCGATCTCCTTACTGTGGGACCAGTTCACATTGTGCCGTCCATGGCGTGTCCGGACATGCAGTGAGCGGCATCCACTGTGTAGGTGAAACAAGGACAGTGTGCCGTCCATGGCGACGCCGAGCCAGGGTGTGATGTAAAGGCCGAAGTCGTAGCGGCTCTGTGGAATATAAACCTGTGTCGATGACGGACGGCCAGTGCCGGTGTTCACACCGAGCGTGCGGCAGGACTCCCAACTGTCGCAAGCGAACCAGTGTGCCGTGCCGCGGCACACGGCGGTGCTGCCGTCTGTGATCCGGAGCGCCGTCCTGCTGAAGCACGGCGTTGGGTCGCTCCAGGTCGACTTGGTGGACGAGAAAGTGCAGAGGTAGTAGTAGGACGTATCGGGGTCGAAGACGATGACCAACACCTTGAACAGGGACGAGCGGCCCGACAATGGCGAGCGCCGGTCCGCGTCGGTTAGAATGGTGCAGTTGTTGATGCTGGAGGAGGCGCTGCATTCCAGCAGGGGTAGCGCGTCGCACGTGCCGGCATGCAGGTCGCAGACCATGAGGTGGACGAGGGTCGTCTGGCCTGGGCCGACGGCCGGTGCGCCACCGCGAGCGGCACCGCGTCGTCAAGCATGCCGGCGCCGTCCAAGTCCAAGAGGCCCATGGCGCCGGAGACGAAGGAGACGAGGGAGCGGCGGTTGGTGCCGAGCGGCGATCGCGGCGCAGGTACGAACGCCGGCGAACGGGGACCGTCAGGAGGATCCGCGGGGACGACCCGTGACGTGTGGCGCCGCTGCTGAGCGAAGAAGCCGATGAGAGAGGGCGGGCCCGGGCCGTCCGGCCAGCGGCGGCGGAGGAAGGCGCGGTCAGCCACGAGGCCCAGCCATGGCTTGCACGCCACGGCGCAACGGAAGAGGGCGGCGGCATCGGCCACGCGCACGAGGATCTCAATCACCACGTCTTCCGGGAGCGTGGCGGTGGCGGTGACGGCGGCGGCCCTCGTCTTCTTCCGCCTCCTCGACGGCGCAACGGGAGCGACGTCCATGCGAACGGAGGCAAAATGAAACAGCAGATCTCACGCCTCTTGTTTTCTTTTCGGTTCCGTTTATTTGGTTGGACTCGTCTCCGGAAGGGAATTGCCGTCGGATTTAGTTTACATCCATCGTCCGATATCTGTTGTTAGAAAATCCCGCGCGTGATCTGCTGATGAGACAATAGCCAAAATGCCACTATGAGAAACCGGACTTGTCAAAATACCACTATGAAAAACTGACTTGCCAATATAGCACTGCCTTCAATTTTTTCTAGCCAAAATACCACTAATGCCTAACTGAGACTAACATCATCCAAAAAAGTCTTATATGCCCTTACCTGTTCACATCCGAAGCTTACATTTGAGCAACAAAAGAGCAACTAGAATGCAGCACTCAACAACAAATTATCAAGTAAACAAGACCAGCTGAACAGAATCTCACTTTGCATAAATCAACATCAATACAGCAACATTTGGGCAGCATTTTGACACCATTTTGGCAGCATTTCGGCAGCATTTCGACAATATTTAAACATAATCTCAGTTTACATCATTGAACATATATATAACAACATTTTAACAACATTTTGACAGCATTTCAGCAGAATTTTGACAGTATTTCAGCAATATTTGACAACAATTCAGCATAATCTCAGTTTGCATAATGGTTCAACATAAGATAACATTAACAATAATACACATAGCAACAACACATCATGGTTTAAACAAAGATAGCATCAACACATCATGGTTCACACCACCACCCTTCATCATGGTTCTCGCAACCATAAGCAAAAGATCATTCTTCTCCCAACCAATGCACTAAACTCGCCATAGAGGGCTAGGAGCAGCAGTTTTGCTCCTTGTAGACGCACACAAAGGTGTAGAAGCGATTGCAATAGCTGCTGTCCTCTGCCCGGTCATTGGACTTATAGGAGTATCAAGTTGAGTACCTTGCTTAGTTGGTGTCTTAGGAGAAGTAGTTGCAATGCTTGCTTGAGCCTTTTATTTTTTCCTACAGTTCAAAACAATATTGTTAGTAATTAACATTCAAGGCATTTTGGTAACAATGTGAGGAGTGGCATCATGAAATTAATATACAAATGAAAGAAATTAGACTCATGAAAGAAATGCCATGGATGAGTATCATTAAAGTAGTATATAAGTGAAAGAAATTAAACTCATGAAAGACATACCATGGAGGAGGAGTAGCATCTCGGTCCGCGTCACTTTCCATCTATGGCTCCTTGCAAGTCTTTTGAAGATGGCCTAATGCTCCACACCTTTTGCATTTATGTTTTCTGCCGGTTCCACGTTCAGTGTAATTTTTTATCCTCCTAGTTCTTGGACATCCAGCACTCTTAGTAAGTTTGGGAGGGATCATATCAAAACCAGGATTTACATTGGGCCATTGGGACCTACCCCTAATTGGCATGAGAATTCTCTCATATGCTGCTTGGAATCTTGCCACTGAGAAGCACCCATCAACATAATCCTCTAGTTTGGCTTTTTTCGAAAATATGAACCGGAGAGCATGTGTGCATGGTTTTACCACAAATCTGCCATCTCCTACAAGAGCACTCTTTTTTCTCCAAGTTAACGGTGTGCCTCCATCCATTTCCTGAAATCTCAGCTATATTTGGCGATGCTCTTGCTTCCAAATAATGCAGCCCCTTACTTTTTAAATTCAACTCCTTTATCACACTAGGTAGTATGTAACCTAGCAACGCTTCAGCAACAACTCTCCTTTTCTCAAACAAAATCATTATCATTTCCCTAAGGTTGTCCAAAAGCTCAACAAGTGCAAGTTGCTTCACGTCCTTAATCCAATTGTTGAAAACCTCTGCCAAATTATTGCTAACATACTCAACTTTTGTCATTGCTGAAAATTTGCTTCTTGTCCACACACGGTTGTGATGCATGTTCAAATATGCTATTGCTTCAGCGCTTTGTGCTTGTATTTCTGCCATTAGTGAATCATGCTTCTCTACCTCATATGTCCAAGCTGCAGGCCACATATTATCAAGTATGTCACCTTTAAACTTTTTCTTGAAGTTAAGCATCAGATGCATCATGCATTCTCTATGTTCACAATTTGGGTAGACCTTAGATATGGCGTTCTCCAACCCCTTACATGCATCTGTATGGATTGCAAGCCCTTCTGGCTCTCCAATGGCCAATTTCAGCTGCTCCATGAACCATACCCAATTTTCTGTATTTTCTTTCTCAAATATTCCAAATGCTACCGGGAACATCCAACTATGTCCATCTACACCAATTGCGGCCGCCAATTGTCCAGTGTATTTCCCACTAAGAAAAGTTGCATCAACCCCCAAATATGGTCTACACCCTGCTAAAAACCCATCAATGCATGGCTTGAAGGCAATGAACAACCTATTGAAAACATGCACAATTTCACCTTTCTTGTTGGTAGTTGTTTTTATGTCTATCTCAAATGTACTTCCAGGATTGGCTGCCAACAATTTAGCTCTAAAGTTCCACAACAACTGAAAATTCTCCTTATATGTACCTTCTAATTGATCCTTTGCACGAGCTCTCCCTTTCCAAACATCGGTGTATTGAAGCTTAATATCATACTCCCTTTGTAAACGTTCTCTAAGCTGTTTTGCACTCACCGTGGCATTCTCTTCAAGTGCAGCCTTCCCTTTTTCAGCAAGCCAATCTCTATTTGCCATTCCTTTGCTGCAATTTTTGCTCCCACAAGTATGTTCGAAGGGAAGTTTCTTTACCTACAATAACATCAAGGAACATAAATGTCAAATAAATAACAATAGAAAGAAACAAATCAACAATAACATGTACCAAAGCAAGAAGGAAACAATAGTATTAATCATACCATGAAAGTGTTAGTGTTCGGTAACTTGGAGGCATGTATCCTCCATGGACAATCCTCATCGGTGCAATTAGCCCTGAATCTCCTAGTGTCACTATATTGTGTGTTAAAGGACCAATCTTCTCTAATTGCTAGTTGTCTCAATGCAACTCTAAATGCTTTGGAGTTAAGAAATGTGGCTCCTACTTCAAGACGAGGATTTTTTTATCATGGATATAAGTAGGAGCCACATTGTTCGCAAGTAAAGTCTCATCATCCCCTCGCACATGATGTGGATCATAAGAGTTGTCAACATCCAGTGTTCCCAATGGTACTCTTGCAACCTTTGGCTGGGCACTTTTCTGTGGCTCGGCATTCTCCTTTGACTCTACATTCTCCTCATGCAAATAGGTGTTCTCCTCATCGCATCCCACGGGCTCATCATCCTCGTACTCCCCTTCATAGGCTTGCTTCGGCCAAGAAAAGAATGGAGCATGAACCGGCTGATCATCCATTCCCTCGGCCATGAAAGAAGCATGTTCATTGTGTTGTTGTTTTCTCTCAATGGTCACACCGAACCTTACTATTTTTGTCTTAGAACATCTATCAAACAGCTCAGCTATCTCTGATTCAGAGATCAACGGGACGGTGTTATCTCCGGTTCCATACCAAATGGTCATCCTCTGATCAGTAGACCACTTAAACTTCTCCTCCACAACCTCCTTTATTCGCGCCACAGACAAGTCCCGACCGGCCATGAAATCCCATGTTTTGCCCCTTATGTACACTCGTTTGCCGTCTACAATCGTCAAATAAGACTGGACATCTATTTCTACTTTGTAATCGCCCATAGAATCGTCTCTGAAACACATAAACACAACACTAAATCTGCTGCACTTGCAATGAAAAAAAACTTGGAAACAGGGGGGAAAACTGTACCTCATGCTGTTGTGGATGTAGTGGTAGAAATTTGGTGCAGGGAGAGGATCCAGTCGAGGGGCGGGACGAGGCAGAGGGGCGGGCGAGCGTACAGGTGGGACGAGGCAGAGGAGGGCCAAGCTTTGAGCCGGCGGTGGCCCAGCCCTCGGATCGATGGGCGTCGGGCTGCCCAGCCACGGATCGCGGGCGGCGGAGGGGGGGGGGGGGGGGGGGGGGGGGGGGGGGGGGGGGGGGGGGGGGGGGGGGGGGGGGGGATGGGCGCGGGAGAGGTTTAGACGGAGAGGCGTCGGCGGGGGCTGCGCACTCGTGCCGCCATGGGTGTTGCGTGCAAGTGGGCTGGAGAGGAAGAGGTCGTGGGTGGGGGTTAGGTCTTGTGAGGGTAATTTTGGAATAGCCAAAAAACTGACAAGATGCTAACGGTTTGACTAACGGAAAATATTTGACAACTAACGGAAGTGCTATTTTGACAACAAAAACAACAAAAAAATGAGAAGACAATGCTATATTGGCAAGTCAGTTTTTCATAGTGGTATTTTGACAAGTATGGTTTCTCATAGTGGCATTTAGCTATTGTCTCTCTGCTGATTCGTCTTAACTGCCGTGTGTGCATGGCGTCGTGGTATTTTTTTACGGGATGGGCCCGGTTGCAGTTCATTTCTGTATGGTAAATTGCAACAAATGGGTCTTCCCTCTGAACAATAGTCTCGGTCAGTTAGAATGACGCAACTCACCGTGTTCATGTTCGTGCTAGAAAACACATCGTCTTTTAGCGACAATAGCATGTCCCATGTGCCGGCAAGCGGGTTGCACACTGCTAGACGGACTGGTTTCCGCTTTAGATCGGCGGAGTCGTCCTGCTGTGGGCCGAGGCGCATGAGAAGGAGGCCAGAGCCTGAGAAGAGCGGCACCGCACCGTCGAATAATCCGACGGCGTGGGGAAAGAAAGAGCCCTAACCTTTCAATCCCTGAAAGCGGCACCTTTCAATCCCTGAAAGCGGCACCCCTCAACTTCCATTCCCCATCTCTAATTTTCCTGAATCAAACACACTTTCAGGGAAAAAAGAGTGCAAAGTCCCAGGGCCGGACCTGGGGAGGGGCAGGGGGGCAGCCGCACCGGCCCCCCGGAATCCAGGGGCCCCTCCTCAGTCCTCACGTATGTAGGCTATATTCGCTGAAAAAACGTATGTAGGCTATATGGCCAATCGTATTTCAATGATCGGCAAAAGAAAATCCTAGGGGCTGGGCCGTACGTAGCAAGCAGATGGAATCGTAAATGCGCATGCAGCACTCCGCAGTTAGCGCCGCGATCGATTCTTTCCTTCCTCCACGTAGAAAAAGGAGCGATTGATTCCTTCCTGATTAGCAATTGCAATTCCCAGCGGCCGCCGGCGCTTGGCCTGTTCAGAACTGGGCGCTCGGTTCTCCTATTACGTTTTCTCCTAAATCCTACGCCGATTATAAGTCCTACAGGCCCCCGTCGCCAGCCCGCTTTGCTCTCCATCTTCAGATTCTAGGCGTTGTATATAGCCATATTGCCACAAGCACATCATCGATTCGACCATCCAAGATATATCATATATTCATATTGCCGTTCTCCCTGGATGCATAGCCAGCACGGCGCGGCACCGTTCTACAACTGATGCAATTTTCTTATTTATTTTCCTCATTGTGTTTTATCATGTCTTCCAAAAATTATGCATCTGGTAGTATTTAAAGAAAGAAAATAAAATTAGGGTCGCGCTAACTGCCACACGTATAGCAGGAAGGGAGACGCACCACACGTCTTTAATGTAAACAAATTGCTACGTCATCACATGCATGCATGTAGGAATCTTTTTGGATTTTCAGTTTTTAAAATGTTTTATCTCTTAAATGAAAAATCCGATTGAAAATCCGTTTTCACCATTAAATCCCTCGCGATGAGATCTCTGAAACTAGATCCCATGTTGATATGTTTTGATAAAAAAATTTGGATTAAAAGTTGCCATGTCTATTGTATATGAATTGACATGATGTTTACACTGAAGTTGCCATGATATGTTTCAGCTATTTTCTTCTACATTTAGAAGTAAATTTTGACATTTATAAAACGGGGAATTAAGAAACTAGACTTGACATGAACCATAAACTAAAATTGCCATGATACATGCACGTAAAATTGCCATGGTTCATACAAAAAAATAATTTTTATGGTCAAAGTACTGGAGTTGCCATCATCAAAATACTAAAATTGCCATGATCTACAAACTAAAATTGCCACATGGCAACTTTAGTTTAAGCCCTATGACAACTACAGTGTAAACATCATGCCAACTTCTGGCAAAAAAAAAATTCGTCGAAACATATCAACATGGGGTCTAGTTTTGAAGATCTCATCGAGACGGATTTAATGGTGAAAACGGATTTTTAGTTCGCTTTTTTATTTAGGAGATACAACATTTTTAAGCCGAAAACCAAAAAAAAATTCTACTGATGTCATGTATTCATACGTGGCAAAATGAGTGGTGATGGAGGCGTGTGGGTGATGTGCAAACGCCCACACGTGTGGGCGTTAATATTTTCGTAAAATTATAGATGACTTGGTACAATCACAGCATGGAGATCTACACGAATTAGCAATAGTTTTTTTTGGGATAAGTATATTTTTCGTTCTCGAACTCTTCCGAGAGTTTAGAAATCGTCCCTCAACTCTAAACCGGAGAGTTTTCGTCCCTCAACTGTCAAAACCGGATAGTTTTCATCCCTCATGCCACTTCGGGTGGTTTTAGTCCTGGATGAACAGTAAATCAGTGAACAATAAAATCGAGAAAATAGCAAAAAATAAATAAATAAAATCTGAAATTTTACAGCATCGAAGATAATCTGGTGCGCAACACGCGTGCAAAATTTCGTGGTGTTTCAACATTCAAGCAGCTCATGGCAAACAAAAAGTTGGAAATATGTACGTCGGTGAACAGTACATTAAAAAAATAGCAAAAAATAATTCAAAAAAACATGAAACATTTTGGCATCAAAGATGCTCAGGTTCGCAAGATGCATGCAAAAATTTGTGTTCAAATGACATACGAGGAGCTCTAGCAAAAAAAAAGTAGCACACTTTTCAAAAAAAAAAAAATCTGAGCCAAATTTTGTTTCTTTTTGTCACGAGTTCGTACAATACCCAAACATCACGAAAATTTGCACGCACGTTGGGCACCCAAGCCTCTTTTATGCCAAAAAAATTCATACCGCTTTGAATTTTTTTGCTATTTATTTTAAATTTACTGTTCACTGACGTACAAATTTATATTTTTTCTTTGCCACGAGCTGCTCGAATATCAAAGCACCACAAAATTTTGCACGTGTCTTGCGCACCAAAGTATCTTTGATACTCTAAAATTTCAGATTTTTGTAATTTTTGTTGCTATTTTTTTCGATTTTACTGTTCACCCCGGACTAAAACCGCCCGAAGCGGCACGAGGGAGGAAAGCTATCTGGTTTTGGTAGTTGATGGACGAAAATTCTCCGGTTTAGAGTTGAGGGACGATTTCTAAACTCTCGGAAGAGTTCGAGGATGAAAAATATACTTATCCCTTTTTTTTGCGGGTAGAATTAGCAATAGTTGTTGCGGAGAAGGAAACTATTGTTAATCAAGAAGACGACAAATACAATGTCATCAACACGGACGATAACAATGTGAGTGATCATGCATCCATATTTAATTTATCTATAGCAGATAGAATCTAGTAGTTCTAATGAAGAACTATTTTTTATTATATTTATAAAAGAAATTGAAAATAATCTTGATAGAAAATCAAGGGACATTTCATATATACAAACGCATATAATGATAACTATTTCGATGTTTAAGCTAGGGGCCCTTTGTTCATAGTTTTGCCCCGGTCTCCTGAAATCTTAGGACCCGCCCTGCAAAGTCCAAACAAACACGGATTAAAAAGGTGACTGGCTGTGTGCTACGGCAATATGTTCTTTGGCGGTCTTCAATCATTGCTGTAAAACAAACATCAGAAATAATAAGAATTACATCAAGATCCGTAAAACATGTAGTGACGACTACAAGCGCTGAAGCGAGCCGAAGACGCGTCATCATCATCATCCCTTCCTCATCAGAGCCAGACAAAACTTATTTTAGTAGACAATCGGAAAGTCGTCATTCTAAGACTTCATAGAACCAGCGCAACAAAAAAGCAACCACACCCATAAAGTGTAGCGTAGATCTGTGTGTCGTACCAGAGCAATGCGACAACTCTGTGAGGTTGTCAACAGTTGTTTGCAGCAACCATTCGTATTTGTGCAATGGTCATTCACCCTATATGTTGTGTGCATAGTAGTTTTCTCGTACCAAAGCCCACTACGCACTGTATTTCACATGCTTGCTTGTCTGTCAGAATTGTCACTTTAAAATTTCACTACGTGCCCCTGCTGCACTTTTAGAGATTCCAAGTCCTACTAGAGGAAAAGACAATTTGATTCGCTCAAATGTTCTTCGTCTTAGGGAAAGGAGTGATTTAATTAAAACAAAATGTCAGCCGTTCATGCACATCTAGTGTAGATCATCGTCGCAACTACCCTACAAACGGTATCTTCACGGCCACAAATGCTGGCATAATAGTTTTCGATGCGAAAACAAAACCAAATGCAAGATGACTTGGGTCATCGCTCAAGAGGAAACCTTTAGAGTATCTCTAGCACCGATTCTTAAATCAGACACCGCAGCCATCCACAGACCAGGGGGATCAATCCGTGAACACGTTTATGGGAGCCGGTCTTTGCGTTGTACCGCGTCACTGGGATCAGCACGAGTGGTAATTCATTGACCCATGAGGTTGCGGCTAGAGCGAGGAGTCATGGTGCTGATCGCTGCTGTTACCCCTTATTTACAGGCCTTGATCCCCGATGAATGTAGCACACCTAGATGATCTGTATGGTTTGTTACCCTCAAAAAATAAAATAAAATCAAGCAACAATGTGAGGGATGACCCAGGTTAACATTCAGCAATCTTACTGAGAGCAGCGGGGCGCCTCCTTTCTCACTTGAACTTAGAGCAACTCTAGCAGATCCCGCATCTTGCTGACCTATAAAATGTGTTCGTAGGTTACACGGGGCGGTTATGCAGGCCGAATTTCGCGACGGCAGACTAGAAACCGCAAACAAACCCCTAAATTTTAAAAAAAGTTATTTCGCGCGAGAAATTTAAGCAGCAGCTCGCCGAAGCTCGCTCGCATAAATGGTTCTTCTTCGCATAATAAGTTCATACACGCCACATACATACATAAATGTTAGATAAGCTAGACAGGGCCTACGCTACCGCACCACTACAACAAAATTGAGCTCACCGGAGCTCCTGCGGTAGCTGCCCACCGGTGGTGATCAGTCGGAGTCGGAGGAGTCGGAGTCGAGGTCGATGTAGAGCTTCGCCTGCTCCGCCTTCATCACGCGCAGGTCGGCCTCCTTCGATGCGTGCGCCTGCGATGCCGTGAGGCCCGTCTCGAGGAAGAGCCGCTCGTACTCGAGCTCGCGCCGAATGCGCTCTTCCATCTCCTCCTGATCCCTTGCCGACCGCTCGAGGACGACGTGCTCGAGGAGCTCCTCCTGCCCCGGTGGGAGGTAGTCCTCGGGTCCGATGACCCTCGGCGCGGCGGCGCATCGGGCACGGCCTCCTCCAGCTCCCTCTTCACCGAAACGAGCCGCGAGCTCGATGCGCCCGCGGATGAGCACCCCGCGGACCCGTAGCCGTATGAGCTCCCCGCGGACCAGTTGCTGTAGGAGGCGCGGCGGCGACGGGTGTAACACCCACGATGCGGCTATATCTCCCACGTGTCGGAGCACGACTTAGAGGCATAACCGCATTGTAGGCATGTCGCAAGAGGGGTAATCTTTACACATCCCATGTACTGAATAAGAAAGGGATAAAGAGTTGGCTTACAATCGCCACTTCACACAATACATAAATATAGCATTACAACATCCAGAATACAATCAAGGTCCGACTACGGAACCAAAATAAAGACAACCCCAAATGCATAGGTCCCCGATCGCCCCAACTTGGCTCCACTACTGATCGAAAGGAAAGGAAACAACACAACGAACACGATCTTCATCGAGCTCCCACTTGAGCTCAGCTGCGTCATCTGCACTGGTATCAACGGCACCTGCAACTGTTTTGGAAGTATCTGTGAGTCACGAGGAATCAGCAATCTCACACCCGCGAGATCAAGACTATTTAAGTTTATGGGTAGGAAAAGGTAGTGAGGTGGAGCTGCAGCAAGCACTAGCATATATGGTGGCTAACTTACGCAAATAAGAGCGAGAAGAGAAGCAATGCAATGGTCGAGAAACTAGAAGTGATCAAGAAGTGATCCTGAAACTACTTACGTCAAACATAACACAAGAACCGTGTTCACTTCCTGGACTCCGCCGAGAAGAGACCATCACGGCTACACACGCGGTTGATGCATTTTAATTAAGTTAAGTGTCAAGTTCTCTACAATCGGACATTAACAAATTCCAATCTGCCCATAACCGCTGGTACGGCTTTCGAAAGTTCAAAACCCTGCAGGGTGTCCCAACTTAGCCCATCACAAGCTCTCACGGTCAACGAAGAATATTCCTTCTCCTAGGAAGACCCGATCAAACTCGGAATCTCGGTTACAAGACATTTCGACAATGGTAAAACAAGACCAGCAAAGCCGCCCGATGCGCCGACATCCCGATAGGAGCTGCACATATCTCGTTCTCAGGGCAACACCGGATGAGCACTCCGTACAACTAAAACCAGCCCTCAAGTTTCCCCGAGGTGGCGCTGCAAAGGACTCTAGTTCGGACCAACACTTAGACAAGCACTGGCCCGGGGCGGCTTAAAATAAGGATGACCCTCGAGAGAGCGACTCCCAAGGGAAAAGTAGGTGGTGGTGAGGAAAATGGTAAAACCAAGGTTGGGCCTTGCTGGAGGAGTTTTATTCAAAGCGAACTATCAAGGTGTCCCCATAACACCCAACCGTGTAAGGAACGCAAAATCAAGGAACATAACACCGGTATGACGGAAACTAGGGCGGCAAGAGTGGAACAAAACACCAGGCATAAGGCCGAGCCTTCCACCCTTTACCAAGTATATAGATGCATTAATTAAATAAGAGATATTGTGATATCCCAATATATCTATGTTTCAACAAGGAACAAACTTCATCTTCACCTGCAACTAACAACGCTATAAGAGGGGCTGTGCAAAGCGGTAACATAGCCAAACAATGGTTTGCTAGGAAATAAGGGTTTGAGGCTTGACATGGCAATGTGGGAGGCATGATAAAGCAAGTGGTAGGTATCGCGGCATAGCAATAGAGCGAGCAACTAGCAAGCAAAGATAGAAGTGATTTCGAGGGTATGGTCATCTTTTCTGAGATCCCGCAAGGAAGAAGAATGAGTCCATGAAGAAGACAAACGGACGTAGTCGAACGGATCCTCACAAACGCGACGTTATCAGAACCAACCCGAAGAAGCAACACTGGAAAGAAGCAAACCTCATAGTAAACAACCACCACATAAACATGGCATGATGCACAACCAAGTATGATGCATGTCCCATTTAATGAAGCATGGCAAGGCAAAGTGCAACAAACCACACTACAAATTAAGTGGAGCTCAATATGCAACGGAGTTGCATATTGAAGAAAACATCACATGACTTATTTAGTTCTCTCTCGTTTATGTACTCAACAATATTAAATGTTGATTATCATGACAAGGGGTGAAGCATATGAAAACTACCTATCTAGGAAAGTTTAAATGAGGCCGGAACAACAAAACAACAAGTCCGGAAACTCCTCATGTGCATTTTTTGGGTTTGGTACTGTTCTACCCTAAACACAATTTTAGAGTTGTTAAACATGCAAAGAAAGTACACCATGTTAAACTAGGCATTTTTCTATCCCATTTACATATAAAGTTTATTAAATTTGGAGCTACGGTTATTTAGTTATGAATTAAATCATTTTAACATGACATAGGAGCAAATTTAAGCAAACATCAGTTTAAACATTTTAAACATAGATGAAAGTTGGAAATTATGAAACTAGAAAAAATTCTAAGCATTTTTCATATAAAGTTTGTTTTAATCCGATGCACGGTTTGTGAGTTATTATATGCATGAACTCTAGGGACTTTTCTGCAAATCTGCAGTCTCAGGATAATATGGAAAATCGTTGGACTGGAAAAAAAATACCACGAGCCAAAACTGGCAGGCCCAGAAGTGCACAGGAAAGGGGGCGGCTCACCCATGGGCCATGGCCCACTTGGTGGAGGCAGGCCGAGCGAGGAAGCGGCTGGGCCGGCTGGATCTGGGAGGCCCACTGGCGGTCGCTCGCAGACAAGGCGCAGTCAACGCGCGGCGGCTGCGTGCGCTCGTCGTCCTGTTCGAACGAAACAGATAAGCGGCGCAGGCGGGGCAGTAGCGGGTCGGCGAGGAGGTGGCTTTAGCAAGGGTGGGTTTGGAGCCCGGGGCGGGCTCCTTCGGTGGCCATCCATGGCGCTGCTGGTTCAAAGAAATAGAGAGGGAGATGTGAGACAGGGAAAAATGCAGGGGGAAGACTCAGGAACGGTGCAGGTCACGCGGTGACCGAGAGAGGAACTTGGGGAAGGAGAGGTGCAACAGTCGCTGGCCGGCGGCAAGGTTCAGCGAGTCAAGGACAGACGGATCCGGGTATGGGAGCTCGAACGACATCGGCGGGGAAGAGCTCGAGGTCGTCCATGGCTTCAGGTGCTCCCCTGTTCGAGGCAACAGAGAGACAGGGAGATAGCGTGAGGGAGAGAAGAGAATAAAAAAGGAGGAAGATAGGAGAAGAGGAAGGCGGCCCTGCTGGCTTCTGTCGGCGCAGACGAGGAGAAGGCAGGGCCTCGGGCGCGGGGCTCCAGGGGAGGCACAGGTCAGAGGCGGCCTCGGGCCCTCGTTGGTTGGGAGCGGAGGACGAACAGAAGGCACGGGAGGATGGTGGGTTGCGAGGGGATTTGGGCAGGTAGTGGCTGCAACGAACTGGTAGGGTGGGGATGGATCGGGATGGATCCCGAGATGAAAGAGGACTGCGGCGGCGGGATGGGACAAGGGTCCTAATTTTTAGGGTTTGCTTAGATTTATATAGTAAGTGGTTTAGGTTAGGGGCTAATCCGGTCCCTCCGATTTAGATCGGACGCTCGAGATAAATAGGCTAGGGAGACCAAAAAGAAAAAAACAGAGATGTTTTGTAGATGTTAGGGGATGATCCGGATCCAACAGTGATGACTGCTCGGGTCGGGTCCGGGACAGCTTTCGGACGCGCGCACGAGGAGGGCCGCGGGCTGACGAGAGAGGTTAGGTTGGGCCTGGCGGTGAGTGGTAGTGGGCTGTGCAGAAAGCCTAGGGCTGAGAGGAGAGAAGAGAGAGAGACCCCACGACTGTTTCCGGAGACCGAAAACGTCCGACGTTTAACCGACTATAATGTCGCTATAGTTAACCGTTAGGGCGTCAAATGTACTCTGAATGCGATGAAATTTGGCAGGCGACCCACTAACAACATAAAAACACCGCACGCCAACTTTCAACCCATTCTGAGAACATTTTTCGGCCACTTATAAAATACTATTTCGGACATGCCGCGGGCGCGTGCAAGTGTGTCTGGGCTCAGAACGTACAACGGAAGGAACTAGGAGACCCGGACTAATGCAAGTTTTGAAATCATGATGATGCAATGCACATGATGACATGGCAAGATGCAACACGCAAGCAAATGACATGGCAACGATAGCGAATAACTGGAAGACACCTGGCGCAACGGTCTCGGGGCGTCACAGCACTCCACCACTACGAGAGGATCTCGTCCCGAGATCTAGAATGGCACCGAAGAGAAACGGAAGAGGAAGAGAACAGGTAAAACTAAGTTGCTTCTTTGACAAACGAGTGAAACCAACGAACCTTGCGAGGTTAAACAAATTGAAAGAAAGAATACAATGAAGATGAACAAAGTTGAAACACTCCATTAGAAAAGAGGAACAAGGAACATTACTAGAGCCTTGTAGGTTGAAAGACATAAGAAAAGGGTTACAAAGGACAAGAAGTACATGCAAGCACTCCGGTTGAAACGAGATGTACAAGGAATGATAAGGATCAAATACGACAACACTCCGGTTGGAAAGGGAGGTAAAACTTGATAAGATGAGAGAGCTCGAATGAAAACACAACACTCCGGTTAAATAGATAAGCATGAAAAGAACACGATCCTCACAACTTGAGATGATGAGAGAAGAGAGCAACATCACAAAGCCTCCGGAAGAAAAGAAAGAATGGAATGAACGGAGGGAAGCAAGATCTTGAGATAGCGCGCTTACAACAAATGCTAGAACAGAGTTGTTGGATTATCAACAACGAAAGGATAAGTTTGATATGGACTTATAGAAGACATCTCAAAATTTTGAGGTGACAACTTGCCACTCATGGAAAAGATATGATTGGGAGCTAGAAAAAAGATTGAAATCTTCTTCCACCGAGGTGATAAGGATAAAATTTGGATCATAGATAATCAACACAAAGAGCAACATTCCAAATGGAAGGCTTTAGGTGAAAACTATACCAAGATAACTCTAAGGAAGAAAGTGATGGGTTTAAATATCTCCTTCCTGACAACTTTTGAATCATGAAACATGAACTCAGATTGTCACGAATGACATAACATCACCTCAAAAGATGAGATAGGAAGAATTGCACTTCGGAGTGCAAGATAAAGAATACTTGAACTCCTCTGAAAAGAATCTTGATGAACGCTTCGAGAAGGAATTAAATCCTTGATGAACCACCATGTAGAGCCTCCATGAAGAACTCCGGTAATAAAAGAATGATCAAACGAAAGGAAAGAGAAGTTGAAAACACAAGGTGAATCCTTGCAATGATTTAGATGAATCTCCGTGGTGATATGATTGCGAGAGCTTGGAACTCTTGGAAAAGAAAAGATAAAGCATCTTGAACTGAGAATGTGATATGATGAACCACTCCGGAAAGCAGGAATTGAATTCCCTCGATGACACAAGAATAAGAATTACATTATGCTTATCCTTCACCAATTAAATTGATGACAAACAACGGATTTGGCATACTACTTACTCTCATAGAAATGATTAAGATAGATATAGCGCAAACTTGAGAAAGGTCTTCAACGATCCACCGGTATGATTGAAACAACGAATAAATTGATGTGATAAGAAGGAAGAAAAATCTTGAACGAACCACCGTATGAATTGAAAATGAAAGTAGCAAAGGCACAAATCACCGGGTAGAATTGGAAAACGAATGAAGATACTTGAGAGAATTTAGATACAAGTGAACGAAGAGATCGCGAGTTGATTAGAGAATAATTGAATGATGCACCGGTAAGATTTGGAGAACGAGAGCTGAAAGCTGGAATGAATAATCCTGAGATGATGGGCTCCGGAGAATCAAACTGAAAAGACTCCTGAATTGCTCTGGATGGGTGAAAAGAATTCTCACAATCGAAAACAATTATGAGAGGATGGCATTAAGCTAGAACCACGAATCTTCAAGAGAACATATATGATTGAAGAGAAACTCTTCTTCGGTCTTCAAATGTTGAGAATGACGATGAGAAGCACCGTCATGAATTGTTGAGGCACTCCGGAATGACGAATAGAAAGGTTGAGCCAATGGTAAAAAGAATTTGACCGATCTTGGAGAAATACATTTGACTGATGACAATTCATTCTTACGTCAAACTTGGAAAATAATTTGAGATTTGACTCCGGGAAAAATTAGAAGAGTCAGGTAAGATCCTGGGAAAAGACCTGTGGGTTAGGGCCCACTCAAGAGAAAACACCGTTGAATGATTTAAAAGAGAGATAGTACCGGTTGAATTAAATGGCTTGAATAAGGTAAGACCTCAAAAATAGCTTGGATTGATCAAGAATAGAAGCACTAATCTTCCGAGATATCTTCGGCACAACGGAACAAATGGAAAATGAGAGGTGAATAATTAAGAAGTGCACCGGCATAAGAAAGCATTTGAAACGAGGAAAATGATATGATCGACAAAGCTTGAATTGAATCCACCGGAGAAGAAATAGAACGAAGAATAATAAACTTGAAGTTTTGTTAGTATCATCCTGAGAATCACCGGATAAGAACATTGACGGAAAAGAATGGAGAGGCTTCACATCCATAACATGGATACTTGATTAAGAAATCTGAATTCTTGAAGAAAAAGGGTGGGAGGGCGGGAAAAACAAAGACAACTTGGGACGGATGAAACAAACACCGTTGAGAAGACTTGAGTTGATCTTGTGGATGTTGAAAAAAAATGATCGTATCCAGTTGAAGAGAAACACACCGGTTGGAAAAAGGATTGACATGACAATCTTGATTATCAAGAGGGATTTGTATTCACATAACAATATGGGAACACCACTTAGGAAAGGTATGGAATCAACACTTGACATTGAAGCAACTCGAATACCACAACTGAAAAGAAAAACAAAGTATTGGCTTGCAGAATAAGCCGGAACAAACATATGATAGAGATTTCGTCCGAAGTTTTTGTGGTGGGGCCCACACGGGCTCGATCGTACAACACCATCATGTACAAGGTAGTGCACATGACATACGAAGCGTTCCCGAGTCAGCATAGCCAAGGACTCTTTAAGACACAATGAGACCACTGTAAAACCAACCGTGGATAGGCGGACCACTAGACGTCGAACCCCAATTTCATATCATACATCTATTGGAAAAATATCCTAGGATCTACTTGAATTCCCACTTATAAACTCCCGAAACTTTCTGGTTATGCAATCAGGTGTTGGGGATACAGGGGAAGCATAATATCTCACCCAAAACTAGCAAATCCTACATCCAGCTGTATCCATCCTTCAACACATAACCAAGAAACCTTCGGAAATCGTTTACCTCAACCTTCGAAAAGCATCCGTTATACGAGTTATGGCAACACTCCCGAACTCCCGCCCCAGTACTGGGTGGCGTCGAGGTTATCTCACCAACAACTGCATAAAAGAGATTTTTGATGTCGGCGAAACTCAGGTATTGCAGAACTGGAACGATAAAATTGTGACGCCAACACCTCGGAGCTCAACTCCCCGGGACACTGCCACACCCCCTAAATGTCAGGAGGCACCAAGAACAATGTTCTCGTCACAAAACCATCGGAATGATTCCAAGATACCCGCTGATCCTAAAAAAATTCGTGGAATTTGAGAAGAGAAGAGTCAAAACACTACGTCAGGAGGCATCACCAGAGCGACGAAGGGACTGAGGAGTAAAAGAATCCTACTCTCCGATATATATATAATCCTAAGACTCAAAACATATTGTTCTAGACACAACAACGCCAGCCATTCGATCAAGCAGGGGGCTCCTAAGTCAGGGAAGGCTCTGATTACCAACTTGTAACACCCACGATGCGGCTATATCTCCCACGTGTCGGAGCACGACTTAGAGGCATAACCGCATTGTAGGAATGTCGCAAGAGGGGTAATCTTTACACATCCCATGCACTGAATAAGAAAGGGATAAAGAGTTGGCTTACAATCGCCACTTCACACAATATATAAATATTGAAGGAAATATGCCCTAGAGGCAATAATAAAGTTATTATTTATTTCCTTATATCATGATAAATGTTTATTATTCATGCTAGAATTGTATTAACTGGAACATAATACATGTGTGAATACATAGACAAATAGAGTGTCACTAGTATGCCTCTACTTGACTAGCTCGTTGATCAAAGATGGTTATGTTTCCTAACCATAGACATGAGTTGTCATTTGATTAACGGGATCACATCATTAGGAGAATGATGTGATTGACTTGACCCATTCCGTTAGCTTAGCACTCGATCGTTTTGTATGTTGCTATTGAAGGAAATATGCCCTAGAGGCAATAATAAAGTTATTATTTATTTCTTTATATCATGATAAATGTTTATTATTCATGCTAGAATTGTATTAACTGGAAACATAATACATGTGTGAATATATAGACAAACAGAGTGTCACTAGTATGCCTCTACTAGACTAGCTCGTTAATCAAAGATGGTTATGTTTCCTAACCATGGACAAAGAGTTGTTATTTGATTAACGGGATCACATCATTAGGTGAATGATCTAATTGACATGACCCATTCCATTAGCTTAGCACCCGATCTTTTAGTATGTTGCTATTGCTTTCTTCATGACTTATACATGTTCCTATGACTATGAGATTATGCAACTCCCGTTTACCGGAGGAACACTTTGTGTGCTACCAAACGTCACAATGTAACTGGGTCCTCTAGGTAATGCACATCACATAAGCCTTGCAAGCATTGCAACTAATGAGTTAGTTGTGAGATGATGTATTACGGAACGAGTAAAGAGACTTGCCGGTAACGAGATTGAACTAGGTATTGAGATACCGACGATCGAATCTCGGGCAAGTAACATACCGATGACAAAGGGAACAATGTATGTTGTTATGCGGTCTGACCGATAAAAGATCTTTGTAGAATATGTAGGAACCAATATGAGCATCCAGGTTCCGCTATTGGTTATTGACCGGAGACATGTCTCGGTCATGTCTACATTGTTCTCGAACCCGTAGGGTCCGCACGCTTAAGGTTTCGATGACAGTTATATTATGAGTTTATGCATTTTGATGTACCGAAGTTTTTTCGGAGTCCCGGATGTGATCACGGACATGACGAGGAGTCTCGAAATGGTCGAGACATAAAGATTGATATATTGGAAGCCTATATTTGGATATCGGAAGTGTTCCGGGTGAAATCGGGATTTTACCGGAGTACTGGGAGGTTACCGGAACCCCCCGGGAGGTATATGGGCCTTAGTGGGCCTTAGTGGAAGAGAGGAGAGGTGGCCAGGGCTGGTCCGTGCGCCCCTCCCCCTAGTCCGAATAGGACAAGGCGAGGGGGCCGACGCCCCCCTTCCTTCTCTCTCTCCTTTTCCCCCCTCCCGAATCCTATTCCAACTAGGAAAGGGGGGGGGGGAATCCTACTCCCGGAGGGAGTAGGACTCCTCCTGGCGCGCCCTCTCCTGGCCGGCCGCACCCCCCCTTGATCCTTTATATACGGAGGCAGGGAGCACCCCTAGAGACACAAGTTGATCCACATGATCATATTCTTAGCAGTGTGCGGTGCCCCCTTCCACCATAGTCCTCGATAATATTGTAGCGGTGCTTAGGCGAAGCCCTGCGACGGTAGTACATCAAGATCGTCACCACGCCGTCGTGCTGACGGAACTCTTCCCTGACACTTTGCTGGATCGGAGTCCGGGGATCGTCATCGAGCTGAACGTGTGCTAGAACTCGGAGGTGCCGTAGTTTCGGTGCTTGATCGGTCGGGCCGTGAAGACGTACGACTACATCAACCACGTTGTGCTAACGCTTCCATTGTCGATCTACAAGGGTACGTAGATCACACTCTCCCCTCTCGTTGCTATGCATCACCATGATCTTGCGTGTGCGTAGGAATTTTTTTGAAATTACTACGTAACCCAACAGTGGCATCCGAGCCTAGGTTTTATGTGTTGATGTTATTTGCATGAGTAGAACACAAGTAAGTTGTGGGCGATATAAGTCATACTGCTTACCAGCATGTCATACTTTGGTTCGGTGGTATTGTTGGATGAAGCGGCCCGGACCGACATTACGCGTACGCTTACGCGAGACCGGTTCTCCCGACGTGCTTTGCACAAAGGTGTCTAGCGGGTGACATTTTCTCCAACTTTAGTTGGACCGAGTGTGGCTACGCCCGGTCCTTGCGAAGGTTAAAACAGCACCAACTTGACAAACTATCGTTGTGGTTTTGATGCATAGGTAAGATTGGTTCTTGCTTAAGCCCGTAGCAGCCACGTAAAACTTGCAACAACAAAGTAGAGGATGTCTAACTTGTTTTTGCGGGGCATGTTGTGATGTGATATGGTCAAGACATGATGCTAAATTTTATTGTATGAGATGATCATGTTTTGTAACCGAGTTATCGGCAACTGGCAGGAGCCATATGGTTGTCGCTTTATTGTATGCAATGCAATCGTGCTGTAATGCTTTACTTTATCACTAAGCGGTAGCGATAGTCGTGGAAGCATAAGATTGGCGAGACGACAATGATGCTATGATGGAGATCAAGGTGTCGCGCCGGTGACGATGGTGATCATGATGGTGCTTCGAAGATGGAGATCACAAGCACAAGATGATGATGGCCATATCATATCACTTATATTGATTGCATGTGATGTTTATCTTTTATGCATCTTATCTTGCTTTCATTGACGGTAGCATTATAAGATGATCTCTCACTAATTATCAAGAAGTGTTCTCCCTGAGTATGCACCGTTGCGAAAGTTCTTCGTGCTGAGACACCACGTGATGATCAGGTGTGATAGGCTCTACGTTCAAATACAACGGGTGCAAAACAGTTGCACACGCGGAATACTCAGGTTATACTTGACGAGCCAAGCATATACAGATATGGCCTCGGAACACGGAGACTGAAAGGTCGAGCGTGAATCATATAGTAGATATGATCAACATAGTGATGTTCACCAATGAAGCTACTCCATCTCACGTGATGATCGGACATGGTTTAGTTGATTTGGATCACGTAATCACTTAGAGGATTAGAGGGATGTCTATCTAAGTGGGAGTTCTTTAAGTAATATGATTAATTGAACCTAAATTTATCATGAACTTAGTACCTGATAGTATCTTGCTTATTCATGTTTGATTGTAGATAGATGGCCCGTGCTGTTGTTCCGTTGAATTTTAATGCGTTCCTTGAGAAAGCAAAGTTGAAAGATGATGGTAGCAATTACACGGACTGGGTCCGTAACTTGAGGATTATCCTCATTGCTGCACAGAAGAATTACGTCCTGGAAGCACCGCTGGGTGCCAGGCCTGCTGCTGGAGAAACACCAGATGTTATGAACGTCTGGCAGAGCAAAGCTGATGACTACTCGATAGTTCAGTGTGCCATGCTTTACGGCTTAGAATCGGGACTTCAACGACGTTTTGAACGTCATGGAGCATATGAGATGCTCCAGGAGTTCAAGTTAATATTTCAAGCAAATGCCCGGATTGAGAGATATGAAGTCTCCAATAAATTCTATAGCTGCAAGATGGAGGAGAACAGTTCTGTCAGTGAGCATATACTCAAAATGTCTGGGTATAATAATCACTTGATTCAATTGGGAGTTAATCTTCCAGATGATTGCGTCATTGACAGAATTCTCCAATCACTGCCACCAAGCTACAAGAGCTTCGTGATGAACTATAATATGCAAGGGATGAATAAGACTATTCCCGAGCTCTTCGCAATGCTGAAAGCTGCGGAGGTAGAAATCAAGAAGGAGCATCAAGTGTTGATGGTCAACAAGACCACTAGTTTCAAGAAAAAGGGCAATGGGAAGAAGAAGGGGAACTTCAAAAAGAACAGCAAGCAAGTTGCTGCTCAAGAGAAAAAACCCAAATCTGGACCTAAGCCTGAAACTGAGTGCTTCTACTGCAAGCAGACTGGTCACTGGAAGCGGAACTGCCTCAAGTATTTGGCGGATAAGAAGGATGGCAAGGTGAACAAAGGTATATGTGATATACATGTTATTGATGTGTACCTTACTAATGCTCGCAGTAGCACCTGGGTATTTGATACTAGTTCTGTTGCTAATATTTGCAACTCGAAACAGGGACTACGGATTAAGCGAAGATTGGCTAAGGACGAGGTGACGATGCGCGTGGGAAATGGTTCCAAAGTCGATGTGATCACAGTCGGCACGCTACCTCTACATCTACCTTCGGGATTAATATTAGACCTAAATAATTGTTATTTGGTGCCAGCGTTAAGCATGAACATTATATCTGGATCTTGTTTGATGCGAGACGGTTATTCATTTAAATCAGAGAATAATGGTTGTTCTATTTACATGAGTAATATCTTTTATGGTCATGCACCCTTAAAGAGTGGTCTATTCTTATTAAATCTCGATAGTAGTGACACACATATTCATAGTGTTGAAACCAAAAGATGCAGAGTTGATAATGATAGTGCAATTTATTTGTGGCACCGCCGTTTAGGTCATATCGGTATAAAGCGCATGAAGAAACTCCATACTGATGGGCTTTTGGAACCACTTGATTATGAATCACTTGGTACTTGCGAACCGTGCCTTATGGGTAAGATGACAAAAACACCGTTCTCCGGTACTATGGAGAGAGCAACAGATTTGTTAGAAATCATACATACAGATGTATGTGGTCCGATGAATGTTGAGGCTCGTGGCGGATATCGTTATTTTCTCACCTTCACAGATGACTTAAGCAGATATGGGTATATCTACTTAATGAAACACAAGTCTGAAACGTTTGAAAGGTTCAAAGAATTTCAGAGTGAAGTTGAAAATCATCGTAACAAGAAAATAAAATTCCTACGATCTGATCGTGGAGGAGAATATTTGAGTTACGAGTTTGGTGTACATTTGAAACAATGTGGAATAGTTTCGCAACTCACGCCACCCGGAACACCACAGCGTAATGGTGTGTTTGAACGTCGTAATCGTACTTTACTAGATATGGTACGATCTATGATGTCTCTTACTGATTTACCGCTATCATTTTGGGGATACGCTCTAGAGACGGCCGCATTCACGTTAAATAGGGCACCATCAAAATTCATTGAGACGACGCCTTATGAACTGTGGTTTGGCAAGAAACCAAAGTTGCGTTTCTGAAAGTTTGGGGCTGCGATGCTTATGTGAAAAAGCTTCAACCTGATAAGCTCGAACCCAAATCGGAAAAATGTGTCTTCATAGGATATCCAAAGGAAACTATTGGATACACCTTCTATCACAGATCCGAAGGCAAAACTTTTGTTGCTAAATTCGGAAACTTTCTGGAGAAGGAGTTTCTCTCAAAAGAAGTGAGTGGGAGGAAAGTAGAACTTGACGAGGTAACTGTGCCTACTCCCTTATTGGAAAGTAGTACATCATAGAAACCTGTTTCTGTGACACCTACACCAATTAGTGAGGAAGCTAATGATGATGATCATGAAACTTCAGAACAATATACTACTGAACCTCGTAGATCAACCAGAGTAAGATCCGCACCAGAGTGGTACGGTAACCCTGTTCTGAAAGTCATGCTACTAGATCATGATGAACCTACGAACTATGAAGAAGCGATGGTGAGCCCAGATTCCGCAAAATGGCTTGAAGCCATGAAATCTGAGATGGGATCCATGTATGAGAACAAAGTATGGACTTTGGTTGACTTGCCCAATGATCGGCAAGCAATTGAGAATAAATGGATCTTCAAGAAGAAGACGGACGCTGACGGTAATATTACTGTCTACAAAGCTCGACTTGTCGCAAAATGTTTTCGGCAAGTTCAAGGGATTGACTACGATGAGACCTTCTCACCCGTAGCGTAGCTTAAGTCTGTCCGAATCATGTTAGCAATTGCCGCATTTTATGATTATGAAATTTGGCAGATGGATGTCAAAACTGCATTCCTGAATGGATTTCTGGAAGAAGAGTTGTATATGATGCAACCAGAAGGTTTTGTCGATCCAAAGGGAGCTAACAAAGTGTGCAAGCTCCAGCGATCCATTTATGGACTGGTGCAAGCCTCTCGGAGTTGGAATAAATGCTTTGATAGTGTGATCAAAGCATTTGGTTTTGTACAGACTTTTGGAGAAGCCTGTATTTACAAGAAAGCGAGTGGGAGCTCTGTAGCATTTCTGATATTATATGTGGATGACATATTACTAATTGGAAATGATATAGAATTTCTGGATATCATAAAGGGATACTTGAATAAGAGTTTTTCAATGAAAGACCTCGGTGAAGCTGCTTACATATTAGGCATTAAGATCTATAGAGATAGATCAAGACGCTTAATTGGACTTTCACAAAGCACATACCTAGACAAAGTTTTGAAGAAGTTCAAAATGGATCAAGCAAAGAAAGGGTTCTTGCCTGTGTTACAAGGTATGAAGTTGAGTCAGACTCAATGCCCAACCACTGTAGAAGATAGAGAGAAAATGAAAGATGTTCCCTATGCTTCAGCCATAGGCTCTATCATGTATGCAATGTTGTGTACCAGAACTGATGTGTGCCTTGCTATAAGTCTAGCAGGGAGGTACCAAAGTAATCCAGGAGTGGATCACTGGAAAGCGGTCAAGAACATCCTAAAATACCTGAAAAGGACTAAGGATATGTTTCTCGTTTATGGAGGTGACAAAGAGCTAATCGTAAGTGGTTACGTCGATGCGAGCTTTGACACTGATTCGGACAATTTTAAATCGCAAACCGGATACGTATTTACATTAAACGGTGGAGCTGTCAGTTGGTGCAGTTCTAAACAAAGCGTCGTGGCGGGATCTACGTGTGAAGCGGAATACATAGCTGCTTCGGAAGCAGCAAGTGAAGGAGTCTGGATGAAGGAGTTCATATCCGATCTAGGTGTCATACCTAGTGCATCGGGTCCAATGAAAATCTTTTGTGACAATACTGGTGCAATTGCCTTGGCAAAGGAATCCAGATTTCACAAGGGAACCAAGCACATCAAGAGACGCTTCAGTTCCATCCGGGATCTAGTCTAGGTGGGAGACATAGAGATTTGCAAGATACATACGGATCTGAATGTAGCAGATCCGTTGACTAAGCCTCTTCCACGAGCAAAACATGATCAGCACCAAGGCTCCATGGGTGTTAGAATCATTACTGTATAATCTAGATTATTGACTCTAGTGCAAGTGGGAGACTGAAGGAAATATGCCCTAGAGGCAATAATAAAGTTATTATTTATTTCCTTATATCATGATAAATGTTTATTATTCATGCTAGAATTGTATTAACCGGAAACATAATACATGTGTGAATACATAGACAAACAGAGTGTCACTAGTATGCCTCTACTAGACTAGCTCGTTAATCAAAGATGGTTATGTTTCCTAACCATGGACAAAGAGTTGTTATTTGATTAACGGGATCACATCATTAGGTGAATGATCTGATTGACATGACCCATTCCATTAGCTTAGCACCCGATCATTTAGTATGTTGCTATTGCTTTCTTCATGACTTATACATGTTCCTATGGCTATGAGATTATGCAACTCCCGTTTACCGGAGGAACACTTTGTGTGCTACCAAACGTCACAATGTAACTGGGTGATTATAAAGGTGCTCTACAGGTGTCTCCAAAGGTACATGTTGGGTTGGCGTATTTCGAGATTAGGATTTGTCACTCCGATTATCGGAGAGGTATCTCTGGGCCCTCTCGGTAATGCACATCACATAAGCCTTGCAAGCATTGCAACTAATGAGTTAGTTGTGAGATGATGTATTACGGAACGAGTAAAGAGACTTGCCGGTAACGAGATTGAACTAGGTATTGAGATACCGACGATCGAATCTCGGGCAAGTAACATACCGATGACAAAGGGAACAACGTATATTGTTATGCGGTCTGACCGATAAAAGATCTTCGTAGAATATGTAGGAACCAATATGAGCATCCAGGTTCCGCTATTGGTTATTGACCGGAGACATGTCTCGGTCATGTCTACATTGTTCTCGAACCCGTAGGGTCCGCACGCTTAAGGTTTCGATGACAGTTATATTATGAGTTTATGCCTTTTGATGTACCGAAGTTTGTTTGGTGTCCCGGATGTGATCACGGACATGACGAGGAGTCTCGAAATGGTCGAGACATAAATATTGATATATTGGAAGCCTATATTTGGATATCGGAAGTGTTCCGGGTGAAATCGGGATTTTACCGGAGTACCGGGAGGTTACCGGAACCCCCCGGGAGGTATATGGGCCTTAGTGGGCCTTAGTGGAAGAGAGGAGAGGTGGCCAGGGCTGGGCCGTGCGCCCCTCCCCCCCTAGTCCGAATAGGACAAGGAGAGGGGGCCGGCGCCCCCTTCCTTCTCTCTCTCCTCTTCCCCCCTCCCGAATCCTATTCCAACTAGGAAAAGGGGGGGAATCCTACTCCCGGAGGGAGTAGGACTCCTCCTCGCGCGCCCTCTCCTGGCCGGCCGCACCCCCCCTTGATCCTTTATATACGGAGGCAGGGAGCACCCCTAGAGACACAAGTTGATCCACATGATCATATTCTTAGCCGTGTGCGGTGCCCCCTTCCACCATAGTCGTCGATAATATTGTAGCGGTGCTTAGGCGAAGCCCTGCGACGGTAGTACATCAAGATCGTCACCACGCCGTCGTGCTGACGGAACTCTTCCCCAACACTTTGCTGGATCGGAGTCCGGGGATCGTCATCGAGCTGAACGTGTGCTAGAACTCGGAGGTGCCGTAGTTTCGGTGCTTGATCGGTCGGGCCGTGAAGACGTACGACTACATCAACCACGTTGTGCTAATGCTTCCATTGTCGATATACAAGGGTACATAGATCACACTCTCCCCTCTCGTTGCTATGCATCACCATGATCTTGCGTGTGCGTAGGATTTTTTTTGAAATTACTACGTAACCCAACAGCTATTGCTTTCTTCATGACTTATACATGTTCCTATGACTATGAGATTATGCAACTCCCGTTTACCAGAGGAACACTTTGTGTGCTACCAAACGTCACAACGTAACTGGGTGATTATAAAGGTGCTCTACAGGTGTCTCCGAAGGTACTTGTTGGGTTGGCATATTTCGAGATTAGGATTTGTCACTCCGATTGTCGGAGAGGTATCTCTGGGCCCACTCGGTAATACACATCACTTAAGCCTTGCAAGCATTGCAACTAATGAGTTAGTTGCGGGATGAGGTATTACGGAACGATTAAAGAGACTTGCCGGTAACGACATTGAACTAGGTATTGAGATACCGACGATCGAATCTCGGGCAAGTAACATACCGATGACAAAGGGAACAACGTATGTTGTTATGCGGTTTGACCGATAAAGATCTTCGTAGAATATGTGGGAGACAATATGAGCATCCAGGTTCCGCTATTGGTTATTGACCGGAGACGTGTCTCGGTCATGTCTACATAATTCTCGAACCCATATGGTCCGCACGCTTAAAGTTCGGTGACGATCGTAATTAGGGTTTTTGGGTTTTGATGTACCGAAGGTTGTTCGGTGTCCCAGATGTGATCACGGACATGACAAGGAGTCTCAAAATGGTCGAGACATAAATATTGATATATTGGAAGCCTATATTTGGATATCGGAAACGTTCCGGGTGAAATCGGGATTTTACCGGAGTACCGGGGGGTTACCGGAACCCCCCGGGGGTTAATGGGCCTAAATGGGCCCTAAGGGAGAAGAGGAGGGCCGGCCAGGGCAGGCCTCGCCCCCCTTTCCTCTTTCCCCTTTCCCCTTTCCTTCTCCAACAAGGCAAGAAGGGGGGGTCCTACTCCCGGTGGGAGTAGGACTCCTCCAGGCGCACCCCTAAGGCCGGCCGCACCTCCCCCTCTCCCTCCTTTATATACGGAGGCAAGGGGGCACCCTATGACACACAAGTTGATCTTCGTGATCGTTCCTTAGCCGTGTGCGGTGCCCCCTTCCACCATATTCCACCTCGGTCATATCGTAGCGGTGCTTAGGCGAAGCCCTGCGTCGGTAGAACATCATCACCGTCATCACGCCGTCGTGCTGACGAAACTCTCCCTCAACACTCGGCTGGATCGGAGCTCGAGGGACGTTACCGAGTTGAACGTGTGCAGAACTCGGAGGTGCCGTACGTTTGGTACTTGGATCGGTCGGATCGGGAAGACGTACGACTACTTCCTCTATGTTGTGTCAACGCTTCCGTTGCCGGTCTACGAGGGTACGTAGACAACACTCTCCCCTCTCGTTACTATGCATAACCATGATCTTGCGTGTGCGTAGGAATTTTTTTGAAATTACTACGTTCCCCAACAGTGGCATCCGAGCCAGGTTTTATGCGTTGATGTTATATGCACGAGTAGAACACAAGTGAGTTGTGGGCGATATAAGTCATACTGCTTACCAGCATGTCATACTTTGGTTCGGCGGTATTGTTGGATGAAGCGGCCCGGACCGACATTACGCGTACGCTTACGCGAGATTGGTTCTACCGACGTGCTTTGCACATAGGTGGCTGGCGGGTGACAGTTTCTCCAACTTTAGTTGAACTGAGTGTGGCTATGCCCGGTCCTTGCGAAGGTTAAAACAACACCAACTTGACAAACTATCGTTGTGGTTTTGATGCGTAGGTAAGAACGGTTCTTGCTAAGCCCGTAGCAGCCACGTAAAACTTGCAACAACAAAGTAGAGGACGTCTAACTTGTTTTTGCAGGGCATGTTGTGATGTGATATGGTCAAGACGTGATGATATATAAGTTGTTGTATAAGATGATAATGTTTTGTTGAAGTTATCGGCAACTGGCAGAAGCCTTATGGTTGTCTCTTTATTGCATAAGATGCAAGTGCCAAATAATTGCTTTACTTTATCGCTATGCGATAGCAATAGTTGCAAGAGCAATAGTTGGCGAGACGACCATGTGACGACACATTGATATAGATCAAGATGATGGAGATCATGGTGTCATGCCGGTGACGATGGAAATCATGACGATGCTTTGGAGATGGAGATCAAAGGCACAAGATGATGATGGTCATATCATGTCACATATTTTGATTGCATGTGATGTTTATCTTTTATGCATCTTATTTTGCTTAGTTCGACGGTAGCTTTATAAGATGATCTCTCACTAATTATCAAGGTACAAGTGTTCTCCCTGAGTATGCACCGTTGCGAAAGTTCTTCGTGCTGAGACACCACGTGATGATCGGGTGTGATAGGCTCTACGTTCAAATACAACGGGTGCAAAATAGTTGTACACGTGGAATACTGAGGTTAAACTTGACGAGCTTAGCATATAACAGATATGGCCTCGGAACACTGAGACCGAAAGGTCGAGCGTGAATCATATAGTAGATATGATCAACATAGTGATGTTCACCATTGAAACTACTCCATCTCACGTGATGATCGGACATGGTTTAGTCGATATGGATCACATGATCACTTAGAGGATTAGAGGGATGTCTATCTAAGTGGGAGTTCTTAATTAATATGATTAATTGAACTTTAATTTATCATGAACTTAGTCCTGGTAGTATTAGTATATCTTTTTTTGTAGATCAATAGCTCACGATGTTGCTCCCCGTTTAATTTTTATATGTTCCTAGAGAAAACTAAGTTGAAAAATGTTAGTAGCAATGATGCGGATTAGATCCGTGATATGAGGATTATCCTCATTGCTGCACAGAAGAATTATGTCCTTGATGCACCGCTAGGTGACAAACCTATTACAGGAGCAGATGCAGATGTTATGAACGTTTGGCTAGCTCAATATGATGACTACTTGATACTTTAGTGCACCATGCTTAAACGGCTCAGAATCGGGACTTCAAAGACGTTTTGAACGTCATGGACCATATGAGATGTTCCAGGAGTTGAAGTTAATATTTCAAGCAAATATCCGAGTTGAGAGATATGAAGTCCCCAACAAGTTCTATAGCAAAAAGATGGAGGAGAATAGCTCAAGCAGTGAGCATGTGCTTAGATTATCTGGGGTACTACAATCGCTTGAATCAAGTGGGAGTTAATCTTCCAGATAAAATAATGATTGACATAATTCTCTAGTCACCATCACCAAGTTAGTAGAACTTCGTGATGAACTATAATATGCAAGGGATAACGGAAACGATTCCCAAGCTCTTCGTGATGCTGAAATCGACGAAGATAGAAATCAAGAAAAACATCAAGTGTTGATGGTAAACAAAACCACTAGTTTCAAGTAAAGGGACAAAGGGAAGAAAGGGGAACTTCAATAAGAACGGCAAGCAAGTTGCTGCTCAAGTGAAAAACCCAAGTCTGGACCTAAGCCTGAAACTGAGTGCTTCTACTGCAAAGGGACTAGTCACTGGAAGCGGAACTACCCCAAGTAATTGGCAGATAAGAAGGATGGCAAATTGAACATAGGTATATTTGATATACATGTTATTGATGTGTACTTTTCTAGTGTTTATAGCAACCCCTCAGTATTTGATACTAGTTCAGTTGCTAAGAATAGTAACTTGAAACGGGAGTTGCAGAATGAACAAAGACTAGTTAAGGGTGAAGTGACAATGTGTATTGGAAATGGTTCCAAGATTGATATGATCATCGTCGCACACTCCCTATACTTTCGGGATTAGTGTTAAACCTAAAATAAATGTTATTTAGTGTTTGCGTTGAGCATGAATATGATTGGATCATGTTTATTGCAATACGGTTATTCATGTAAGTTAGAGAATAATTGTTGTTCTGTTTACATGAATAAAACCTTCTATGATCATACACCCAATGAAAATGGTTTGTTGGATCTCGATCGTGGTGATACACATTTTCTTAATATTGAAGCCAAAAGATGCAAAGTTAATAATGATAGTGCAACTTATTTGTAGCAATGCCGTTTAGGTCATATTGGTGTAAAGCGCATGAAGAAAATCCATTCTGATGGGCTTTTGGAATTACTTGATTATGAATCAGTTGATGCTTGCGAACCATGCCTCATGGGCAAGATGACTAAGACTCCGTTCTCCGGAACAATGGAGCGAGCAAAAGATTTGTTGGAAATCATACATATTGATGTATGTGGTCTGATGAATATTGAGGCTCGCGGAAGGTACCATTATTTTCTGATCTTCACATATGATTTGAGCAGATATGAGTATATCTACTTGATGAAACAAAAAGTCTGAAATATTTGAAAAGTTCATATAATTTCAGAGTGAAGTGGAGAATCATCGTAACAAAAATAAAAGTTTCTACGATATGATCGCAGAAGTAAAATATTTGAGTTACGAGTTTGGCCTTCAATTAAAACAATGTGAAATAGTTTCACTACTCATGCCACCTGGAACACTACAGTGTAATGGTGTGTCCGAACGTCATAACCGTACTTTATTAGATATGGTGCGATCTATGATGTCTCTTACCAATTTACCACTATCGTTTTGGGGTTATGCATTAGAGACAGCTACATTCACGTTAAATAGGGCACCATCTAAATCCGTTGAGATGACACCGTATGAACTATGGTTTGGCAAGAAACCTAAGCTGTCGTTTCTTAAAGTTTGAGGTTGCAATGCTTATGTGAAAAAGTTTCAACCTGATAAGCTCAAACCCAAATCGGAGAAATGCGTCTTCATAGGATACCCAAAAGAAAATGTTGGGTACACCTTCTCTCACAGATCCGAAGGCAAGATATTCATTGTTGAGAATGGATCCTTTCTAGAGAAGGAGTTTCTCTCGAAAGAAGTGAGTAGGAGGAAAGTAGAACTTGATGAGGTAACTGTACCTGCTCCCTTATTGGAAAGTAGTTCATCATAGAAATCTGTTCGTGTGACTACTACACCAATTAGTGAGGAAGCTAATGATGATGATCATGTAACTTCAGATCAAGTTACTACCGAACCTCGTAGGTAAACCAGAGTGAGATCCGCACCAGAGTGGTACGGTAATCCTGTTCCGGAGGTCATGTTACTTGACCATGACGAGCATACGAACTATGAGGAAGCGATGATGAGCCCAGATTCCGCGAAATGGCTTGAGGCCATAAAATCTGAGATGAGATCCATGTATGAGAACAAAGTATGGACTTTGATTGACTTGCCCAATGATTGGCGAGCCATTGAGATTAAATGGATCTTCAAGAGGAAGACGGACGCTGATAGTAGTGTTACTATCTAAAAGCTAGAATTGTCGCAAAAAGGTTTTCGACGAGTTCAAGGTGTTGATTATGATGAGAGTTTCTCACTCTTATCTATGCTTAAGTCTATCCGAATCATGTTAGCAATTGCCGCATTTCATGAAATCTGGCAAATGGATAAACAAAACTGCATTCCTTAATGGATTTATTAAAGAAGAGTTGTATATGATGCAACCAGAAGGTTTTGTCAATCCTAAAGGTACTAACAAAATATGCAAGCTCCAGCGATCCATCTATGGACTGGTGCAAGCATCTCGGAGTTGGAATATACGCTTTGATAAGTTGATCGAAGCATATAGTTTTATACAGACTTGCGGTGAACCCTGTATTTACAAGAAAGTGAGTGGGGGCACTACAACATTTCTGATAAGTATATGTGAATGACATATTGTTGATCGGAGATAATGTAGAATTATTCTGCAAAGCATAAAGAAATGTTTGAAAGGAGTTTTTCAAAGAAAGACCTCGGTGAAGCTGCTTACATATTGAGCATCAAGATCTATAGAGATAGATCAAGATGCTTTATAAGTTTTTCAATGAGTACATACCTTGACAAGATTTTGAAGTAGTTCAAAATGGAACGGTCAAAGAAGGATTTCTTGCATGTGTTACAAGGTGTGAAGTTGAGTAAGACTCAAAACTCGACCACGACAGAAGATAGAGAGAGAATGAAAGTCATTCCCTATGCCTCAGCCATAGGTTCTATAAAGTATGCCATGCTGTGTACCAGACCTATTGTATACCCTGCCCTGAGTTTGGCAAAGGAGTACAATAGTGATCTAGGAGTAGATCACTGGACATTGTTCAAAATTATCCTTAGTGGAATAAGGATATGTTTCTCGATTATGGAAGTGACAAAAGGTTCGTCGTAAAGGGTTACGTCGATGCAAATTTTGACACTGATCCAGATGACTCTAAATCTCAATCTGGATACATATTGAAAGTGGGAGCAATTAGCTAGAGTAGCTCTGTGCAGAGCATTGTTGACATAGAAATTTTCAAAATACTTACGGATCTGAATGTGGCAGACCCGTTGACTAAACTTCTCTCACAAGCAAAACATGATCACACCTTAGTAATCTTTGGGTGTTAATCACATAGCAATGTGAACTAGATTATTGACTCTAGTAAACCCTTTGGGTGTTGGTCACATGTCGATGTGAACTATGGGTGTTAATCACATGGTGATGTGAACTATTGGTATTAAATCACATGGCGATGTGAACTAGATTATTGACTCTAGTGCAAGTGGGAGACTGAAGGAAATATGCCCTAGAGGCAATAATAAAGTTATTATTTATTTCCTTATATCATGATAAATGTTTATTATTCATGCTAGAATTGTATTAACCGGAAACATAATACATGTGTGAATACATAGACAAATAGAGTGTCACTAGTATGCCTCTACTTGACTAGCTCGTTGATCAAAGATGGTTATGTTTCCTAACCATAGACATGAGTTGTCATTTGATTAACGGGATCACATCATTAGGAGAATGATGTGATTGACTTGACCCATTCCGTTAGCTTAGCACTTGATCGTTTAGTATGTTGCTATTGCTTTCTTCATGACTTATACATGTTCCTATGACTATGAGATTATGCAACTCCCGTTTACCGGAGGAACACTTTGTGTGCTACCAAACGTCACAACGTAACTGGGTGATTATAAAGTTGCTCTACAGGTGTCTCCGAAGGTACTTGTTGGGTTGGCGTATTTCGAGATTAGGATTTGTCACTTCGATTGTCGGAGAGGTATCTCTGGGCCCACTCGGTAATACACATCACTTAAGCCTTGCAAGCATTGCAACTAATGAGTTAGTTGCGGGATGAGGTATTACGGAATGAGTAAAGAGCCTTGCCGGTAACGAGATTGAACTCGATATTGAGATACCGACGATCGAATCTCGGGCAAGTAACATACCGATGACAAAGGGAACAACGTATGTTGTTATGCAGTTTGACCAATAAATATCTTCGTAGAGTATGTGGGAGCCAATATGAGCATCCAGGTTTCGCTATTGGTTATTGACCAGAGACATGTCTCGGTCATGTCTACATAGTTCTCGAACCCGTAGGGTCTGCACGCTTAAAGTTCGGTGACGATCGTAATTAGGGTTTTTGTGTTTTGATGTACCGAAGGTTGTTCGGCGTCTCGGATGTGATCAAGGACATGACGAGGAGTCTCGAAATGGTCGAGACATAAAGATTGATATATTGGAAGCCTATATTTGGATATCGGAAACATTCCGGGTGAAATCGGGATTTTACCGGAGTACCGGGGGGTTACCAGAACCCCCCGGGGGTTAATGGGCCTACATGGGCCCTAAGGGAGAAGAGGAGGGCCGGCCAGGGTAGGCCGCGCACCCCCTCCCCCTAGTCCGAATAGGACAAGGAAGTTGGGGGGGCAGCGCCCCCCTTTCCTCTTTCCCCCTTCCCCTTTCCTTCTCCAACAAGGCAAGAAGGAGGAGTCCTACTCCCGGTGGGAGTAGGACTCCTCCAGGCGCACCCCAAGGGCCGGCTGCACCTCCCCTCTCCCTCCTTTATATATGGGGGCAAGGGGGCACCCCATGACACACAAGTTGATCTTCGTGATCGTTCCTTCGCCGTGTGCGGTGCCCCCTTCCACCATATTCCACCTCGGTCATATCGTAGCGATGCTTAGGTGAAGCCCTGCGTCGGTAGAACATCATCACCGTCATCATGCCGTCATGCTGATGAAACTCTCCCTCAACACTCGGCTGGATCGAAGCTCGAGGGACGTCACCGATTTGAACGTGTGCAGAACTCGGAGGTGCCGTACGTTCGACACTTGGATCGGTCGGATCGGGAAGACGTATGACTACTTCCTCTACGTTGTGTCAACGCTTACATTGCCGATCTACGAGGGCACGTAGACAACACTCTCCCCTCTCGTTGCTATGCATCACCTTGATCGTGCGTGTGCGTAGGAATTTTTTGAAATTACTACGTTCCCGAACAAATATAGCATTACAACATCCAGAATACAATCAAGGTCCGACTATGGAACCAAAATAAAGACAACCCCAAATGCATAGGTCCCTGATCACCCCAACTTGGCTCCACTACTGGTTGAAAGGAAAGGAAACAACACAACGAACACGATCTTCATCGAGCTCCCACTTGAGCTCAGCTGCGTCATCTGCACTGGTATCAACGACACCTGCAACTGTTTTGGAAGTATCTATGAGTCACGAGGACTCAGCAATCTCACACCCGCGAGATCAAGACTATTTAAGCTTATGGGTAGGAAAAGGTAGTGAGGTGGAGCTACAGCAGGCACTAGCATATATGGTGGCTAACTTACGCAAATAAGAGCAAGAAGAGAAACAATGCAACGATCGAGAAACTAGAAGTGATCAAGAAGTGATCCTGAAACTACTTACGTCAAACATAACACAAGAACCGTGTTCACTTCCCGGACTCCGCCGAGAAGAGACCATCACGGCTACACACGTGGTTGATGCATTTTAATTAAGTTAAGTGTCAAGTTCTCTACAACCGGACATTAACAAATTCCCATCTGCCCATAACCACGGGCACGGCTTTCAAAAGTTCAAAACCCTACAGGGGTGTCCCAACTTAGCCTATCACAAGCTCTCACGGTCAATGAAGGATATTCCTTCTCCCAGGAAGACCCGATCAGACTCGGAATCCCCATTACAAGACATTTCGACAATGGTAAAACAAGACCAGCAAAGCCGCCCGATGTGCCGACATCCCGATAGGAGCTGCACATATCTCGTTCTCAGGGAAACACCGGATGAGCACTCCGTACAACTAAAACCAGACCTCAAGTTTCCCCGAGGTGGCGCTGCAAAGGACTCTAGTTCGGACCAACACTTAGACAAGCATAGGCCAGGGGGGCTTAAAATAAGGATGATCCTCAAGAGAGCGACTCCCAAGGGAAAAGTAGGTGGTGGTGAGGCAAATGGTAAAACCAAGGTTGGGCCTTGCTGGAGGAGTTTTATTCAAAGCGAACTGTCAAGGGGTCCCCATAACACCCAACCGTGTAAGGAACGCAAAATCAAGGAACATAACACCGGTATGACAGAAACTAGGACAGCAAGAGTGGAACAAAACACCAGGCATAAGGCCGAGCCTTCCACCCTTTACCAAGTATATAGATGCATTAATTAAATAAGAGATATTGTGATATCCCAACATATCTATGTTCCAACAAGGAACAAACTTCATCTTCACCTGCAACTAACAATGCTATAAGAGGGGCTGAGCAAAGCGGTAACATAGCCAAACAATGGTTTGCTAGGAAAGGAGGGTTTGAGGCTTGACATGGCAATATGGGAGGCATGATAAAGCAAGTCGTAGGTATCGCAGCATAGCAATAGAGCGAGCAACTAGCAAGCAAAGATAGAAGTGATTTCGAGGGTATGGTCATCTTGCCTGAGATCCCGCAAGGAAGAAGAACGAGTCCATGAAGAAGACAAACAGACGTAGTCGAACGGATCCTCACAAACGCGACGTTATCGGAACCAACCCGAAGAAGCAACACCAGAAAGAAGCAAACCTCATAGTAAACAACCACCACATAAACATGGCATGATGCACAACCAAGTATGATGCATGTCCGCTTTAATGAAGCATGGCAAGGCAAAGTGCAACAAACCACACTACAAATTAAGTGGAGCTCAATATGCAACGGAGTTGCATATTGAAGAAAACACCACATGACTTATTTAGTTCTCTCTCGTTTATGTACTCAACAATATTAAATGTTGATTATCATGACAATGGGTGAAGCATATGAAAACTACCTATCTAGGCAAGTTTAAATGAGGCCGGAACAACAAGTCCGGAAACTCCTCATGTGCATATTTTAGGTTTGGTACTGTTCTGCCCTAAACACAATTTTAGAGTTGTTAAACATGCAGAGCAAGTACACCATGTTAAACTAGGCATTTTTCTATCTCATTTACATATAAAGTTTATTAAATTTGGAGCTACGGTTATTTAGTTATGAATTAAATCATTTTAACATGACATAGGAGCAAATTTAAGCAAACATCAGTTTAAACATTTTAAACATAGATGAAAGTTGGAAATTATGAAACTAGACAAAATTCTAAGCATTTTTCATATAAAGTTTGTATTAATCCGATGCACGGTTTGTGTCGGATTTCGGGTTCCGGCAGACCCTTGAGGTTCGAACACTGGGGTGCGCGCGGAGATTTCGCCTCCTACCTACCTGCACCCCTCCGCCATGCTAAGATCTAAACTAAGGAAAGAAAAACACAAGAGACACAGGGTTTATACTGGTTCGGGACACCGTTATGGTGTAATACCCTACTCCAGTGTGTGGTGTGTGGATTGCCTCTTGGGCTGGTGATGATGAACAATACAAGAAAGAACAACCTCGCGAGGGTCTGTTCTTGGCTGGGGCGATGAACTGCTGGGAGGAGTTCAACCACCTTTCTCTCTCTCTCTCTCTCTCTCCCCCTGACCTGCCCCCTTTGCTGTGTGGGTGGCTGGTCCTATTTATAGAGGCCCTGGTCCTCTTCCCAAATATTGAGTGGGAAGGGAGCCAACAATGGCGGGCTAATTTGAAGGGGGACAGCAAGTATCAGCTATCCTGACAAAAGTAGTCTTCGCCTGCGCAAAGCTCTAGTGATGACGCCGTCTTGGGCTCCACGGTGACCTCCATCTCGTAGTCCTCCTGGTCTTGGTCTCGTTGCATCGAAATGGCAACCTTTTCCTGATGCCTCGGTACTCCGCGGCTGCGCTTGCCCCCTTTGCACAAAGAGGAAAGGAGGACGCTGCGCGGGCTGGCACCCGCCTGGCGCCCTGAGTTGTCATGGCTTGCGTCATGGGCACCTCGTGAGGTACCCCGCCTTGATCTCTCCGCCTCCTCGTGAGCCAGCCTGACGAGGCCGTGCCTGAGGAAGCTTCGCGTCGTCCGCCTCGCGAGGCTTGGCCCCTCGCGAGGGTCTTGGGTTTGTGTTGGTGAAGATGGGCCGTGCTGGGCCCCCCTTTGAGCCACACCGCAGGCAGGCAAGTCTGGGGACCCCCGTTCCCAGAATGCCGACAGTAGCCCCCGGGCCCAAGGCGCGCCCGGACTTGGCCGTGCAGGGAGGCAGAAGGGCAAGAGCGAAGCGCCACGGGCCCTAACAGCCTGCGGCCTTGGGCGCCCCATGTTGCCTCGGCAACTGCACCGACTGGACAAGTCCCTACATGCAAGACGGGTCATGATTACCTGCGATCGTGGAGGTCGGCGGTTGGCCTCCGCCGGCTATAAGTACTGGACGGCGTGCGCCCTTCCGGTTCATCTCCCCTTGCTTCTTCTTCTTCTTCATGGCCCCGTGGAGGAGGTTTTCGGCCGCGGAGAAGGGGAAGGCTTGCCAGGCAGAGCATGCCTCTCCCCTGCGCAAGCGCGGCCGAGGGCGCCCCCGCAAACATCCTGTGGCCACCATGGCAGCTTCCCGCGGCCGCGGAGATGCTTTCCAGTGCGGTGGCGGGCGGATTGCTGCGGCCGGGGGGTGCGCTCCGGCTGCGCGTCCCCCTATGCCGTGCTTTCGCGCTGCAGAGGTGCTGCCGGAGTTCGTCGTGTGGTCAGCGGAGCCGACTAGCACCCGGCTCCCACTTCCTCGCTTCCTCCTCGGCGAGCTCCCGGCCGGCGCCCCGGGCGGCCTCTGGCTTCAGGCCGACGGCTGCTGCAGCCGGGCCTCATGGGTTTTACTGGAGGTCTCCGCAGCCGGGAGCCTGGCCCTGGCCCGCGGTTGGCAGACGTTTGCCCGCGCGCGTGGCCTGGGCCGTCGGTGCACCCTATACTTCAGGTTCGACGGCGATGCCACCCTCTACGTGAGGGTGTTTGGGGAAGATGGTCGCCGCGCAGGGTGCTGCCCCGAGGGCGACGACCGCGGCTGGGAACCCGGCTCCGGCGATGATGGAGAGGACGGCGCTCGCGGGGCTGGCGGCGCTCAGGGTTCCTCAAGCTTCTCCGGTCCTTCTTCAGGCGGCGACTCTCCTAGTGGTGGCCGCAGCCAGCCCCCACGCCGTCGTATCTGCCTGGGGGGTGGTGGCGCGTCCGCCCACCGACGCGCCCTGGTGAAGCGCGAGAGGGAGTCCGCCTGAGCTCCGGAGGCAGCTCGGGCTTCCCTGTGGGCCGGTGCGAGGCGAGCCGCACTAGATTTGTTTTTTCTCTTCCCTTTTCCTGCATAAAGAAGGACAGTAGTGTGGTTCCCCGCGGGGGTGTATATGGGTTATTGCTGTTAATTATCGTTTTGCTTTCTTCATCATACCTTCCGACTATGTGCCCGCGCGTGGATGGTTCCCGGCCCCAGCCATGGGGGCGACCGACCCAGGCCGTGCGTTTGTGTCGCGGTGCCCGAGGGGCACGGACTTGAGGGGTGCTCCTGCAAGGGGCCCAGGTCGGGAACCCTTTGAGTGACTAGGATAGGAGCACTCGCGAGGGCGCTCGGCTCTCCTCCTCGCGAGGCCTTGCACAAGAGAAATCGAGGCAGGAGCGTGAAAAACCGAAGAACCGCAAGCCAAAGACGGCAACAACTTCAATAAAACTTCAAATGAAGAAGAACAAGCCAACTGCGGAAAGCAAATGAAAAGCCGCGTCCGGCACCTAGTCTAGTCTTCGACGTCTTCTCACCAGCGTAGAGCTAAGTGCTGCCACTGGGCGTGGGGGGAGCCCCAGGGCCTGAGGCCGGCGCTCCTGAGACTCCGGGGCGTGTACAGCCCCAACTCATTATTACGTGAGAGTGTCACGGGCGGCGAGCTTCACAGGCGTTCGCCTTGCTTCACAGGCTCCGGGCCTTTTCCGAAACGCGATAGCTTCACAGGCATTCGCCTTGCTTCACAGGCTCCGGGCCTTTTCCAAAACGCGATAGCTTCACAGGCATTCACCTTGCTTCACAGGCTCCGGGCCTTTTCCGAAACGCGATAGCTTCACAGGCATTCGCCTTGCTTCACAGGCTCCGGGCCTTTTCCAAAACGCGATAGCTTCACAGGCATTCGCCTTGCTTCACAGGCTCCGGGCCTTTTTAGGGGTAGAACCTCCGTAGGTGCTGGATGTTCCATGCGTTCTGGACCGGCACTCCCTCCTGAGTCTCCAAGCGCGCTGAGCCGGGCCTGGAAACATGAACAACCTTGAACGGGCCCTCCCACATGGGAGAGAGCTTGTGCAGCCCTTCCCTGGAGAGGACCCGCCTGAGCACGAGGTCTCCTACCTCGAGTGTCCTGGGGCGGATGTTGCGGCAGTGATATCGCCGCAGCGCTTGTTGGTACCTCGCCGCTCGTAGCGCGGCTTCTCGGCGACGTTCCTTCCCCAGCACGAGGTCCATCCCCCGCATGGCGTCCTGTTGCACCTCGTTGAATGCCAGGACCCGCGCGGAGCGACGTCTGACCTCGTGAGGGAGGACCGCTTCGGCTCCGTAGACCAGGAAGAACGGGGTCTCCCCAGTCGGCTTGGTCACGGTTGTGCGGATGGACCACAACACGGACTGAAGCTCGTCGTACCAACCTCTACCGCAGGCTTCCAGCTTCTTCTTGAACGTCCTGGTCTTGAGGCCCCTCAGGACCTCCGCATTGGCTCGCTCAGCCTGGCCGTTGCTTCGGGGGTGCGCCACTGAAGCGTAGCATATCTGCGTTCCAAGGTTAGTACAGTATGTTTTGAAGAGGTTACTGGTGGACTGCGAACCGTTGTCCGTGATGATGCGATTCGGCACCCCGAACCGGCTCACGATGCCCTTGATGAACTTGATCGCGGAACCCGCAGGAATGGTGCGGACAGCCTCCACTTCAGCCCACTTGGTGAACTTGTCCACAACAACGTAAAGGTAGCGGTAGCCCCCTGGCGCCCGAGGAAACGGATCCAAGATGTCGAGCCCCCAGACTACGAATGGCCACGAAAGGGGGATAGTCTGCAAGCCCCCCGCCGGCTGATGGATCTGCTTGGCATGGAATTGACAGGCCTCACAAGCTTTCACTAATTCGACGGCGTCATTGAGCGCGGTGGGCCAATAAAACCCACTGCGGAACGCCTTGCCGATGAGGGTCCGTGATGATGAATGATGTCCGGAGTCCCCACCGTGTATATCTTCCAGCAGCTCCTTCCCTTGCTCCCTGGAGATGCAGCGCAGGGATACATCGTTTGGTCGCTTCCGGTAGAGCTCTCCATCTATGCTGCAGTATGCCGTGGCCTGGCGTGCCAGTCGCTCTGCTTCCTCCTCCTTCTCCGGCAGGGTCCCTTGCGTCAAGTAGCTCCGGAGCTCCGTGATCCAACATCCCTCCTGAGGTTCCATCGTCAGGAGCAGGCGTGCTCCTGAGGCCGGGCCACAGGCCAGAGCACCGGAGGCAGGTGGCTGGGGGAGCTCCTCCCGGGGCTGAGCCGTGTTTGATAGTGACGGCAAGGCTGAAGGCTTGAAGAGCCGTTCCTCGAAAACGCCAGGCTCCTGAGGTAACCGCCTGGACGCGCGTTTGGCGATGTCATCGGCCTCCTGATTGGTGCCACGGGGCACATGCTGCAACTCCAACCCCCAGAACTGCTTCTCCATCCTGCGGACCTCTGCAAGGTAGGCCTCCATGTGCTCATCCTTCGGCTCGTACACCTTGTTGGAGAAATTGACATGGAGCTGCGAATCGCCCTTGATGGTGAGGCGTTTCACCCCCAGGGCAGCTGCGGCCTTCAAGCCTGCTATTAAACCTTCATACTCCGCTATGTTGTTGGAGACCTTTTTGCCTTGCCGGAAACAAAGCTGCACGGCATAATAGAGTTTGTCCTAGGTGGGCGATATAAGCACCGCCCCAGCCCCTGCGCCGTGTCTGGAGAACGCCCCATCAAAGTACATGACCCAGCCTTCTGGCGCCTCGCTTCCTGCGGACAGGGACCGATCCTCGTCGGCCTTGAGGCCTGGCGCCTCCATCCATTCTGCCACAAAATCCGCTAACGCTGCTCCCTTGATGACTCTGGTCATGCTGAATTCGAGCTGAAACGCTTGCAGCTCTATGTTCCACTCAGCGACTCTCCCAGCTGAATTGGGGCTCCTGAGCACCCTCTCCAGGGGGTATGACGAGACGACCTTGATGGGGTGACCCTGAAAATAGTGCCGCAGCTTGCGCGAGGCCACCAGTAGCGCGAGGAGTTTTTGGGGCATAGGGTACCGCGCCCTTGCATCCCGCAACACTGTGCTGACGAAGTACACTGGGTGCTCAACGAGGTGGAGTGCGTCAGTGCTGGCGGCTCCCTTTGGAGACCATGGCGCCTCTCGAGACAATGAGGCCTCCTGAGACTGGCCATCTGGGAGAGGGGCCTCTCCTGCCTCTGGTGCACCCCTCTGCGGCGGCTAGTCCTCATCAGCTGTCGTGGCGGCTTCTGTGGGTCTTCCTCGTACCAGCTCTGCCTTGTCCCGGGCTACTGCCGCGGTTCTGATTCGACGCTCCTCTCTGACTGCCACCAGGGCTGCGCTGGCGGAGTAGGGAGTGGCGGCGAGATAAAGCACCAGGGGCTCTTGAGGGCGCGGAGCCACCATGACCGGTGGGCTGGTCAGGTATTTCTTGAGATCCTGGAATGCCTTGTCGGCCTCTTCAGTCCACTCAAAGGGCCCCTTTTTCTTCATTAGCTGGAAGAAGGGTAGCGCTCGCTCCCCCAACTTGGAGATGAAGCGCCCTAGCGCGGTCACGCGCCTCGTGAGCTTCTGCATTTCTCTGAGGGTCTTTGGCGGGCTCATGTCTTCCACTGCCTTGACCTTCTCCGGGTTAGCCTCGATGCCTCGGTGAGACACGAGGAAACCCAGGAGCTTGACCGAGGGGACTCCGAACACATATTTCTGTGGGTTGAGCTGTAGGTTCACTACGTTGAGGCTCGCGAAGGTTTCCTCCAGGTCTTGTATCAAGGTCCTGGCCTCCCGAGATTTTACCACGCTGTCATCGACGTAAGCTTCAACATTCTTCCCGAGCTGCGGGCCCAAGGTGATATGCATCAGTCGCGGAAAGGTCGCCCCTGCGTTACGCAGCCCGAATGGCATGAAGGTGTAGCAGTACACCCCACACGGGGTTGGGAAGGCTGTCTTCTCGACGTCTTCAACTGCCATCTTGATCTGGTGATACCCAGAGAAGGCATCCAGGAAGCATAGCAGGTCGCATTCCGCAGTGGAGTCGACGATCTGGTCCATGCGGGGGAGCGGGAACGGATCTTGCGAGCATGCTTTGTTGAGGTTGGTGAAGTCGACACACATGCGTTCCTTCCCTCCCTTCTTTGGCACAACGACAGGGTTGGCCAACCAATCTGGGTATCGGACCTCACGAATGACCCCAGCGGCCTCTAATTTGTGGGTCTCTTGGATGATGAAGGCCTGCTTTTCTGTGGACTTCCGCCTGGCCTTCTGCTTCACAGGGCGCACGTTGGGGCATACGTTGAGGTGATGCTCGATTACACTCCTGGGGATCCCTGCCAACTGGTCTGGCTCCCAAGTGAATACCTTCTTGTTTGCGCGCAGGAACCCGACCAGGGCCTCCTCCTTCTCGGGTTTGAGGTGGGCGCCTATGGTGAAAGTGGCGTTGGTGGACCCGTCCTCATCGACGGGTATCTGCTTGGTTTCTGCCTTGTCTTGGGTGAACAATTGTTTCTTCTTGGCGGGCGCAGCCCCCTTGGGCTCGGGGGCCTCCAAGGCGGCGGGCTGTGCCGACGCCGCTGTCTTGAAGACGAGCTTGAGCACCCGCAGAGCATCCCCAGTGTCCCCGTACACGGTGAGGACACCGCTGCTCCCGGGCATCTTCATGAGGTTGTACGCCGGATGCGTCGCGGCCATGAACTGGGCCAGCGCCGGGTAGCCGAGGATGGCGTTGTAGGGAAGGCCGATGGGGGCGATGTCGAAGTCGACCAGCTCCGTGCGGAAGTTGTCGTAGGTGCCGAAGGTCACTGGGAGCCGGATCTGTCCCAAGGAGCCGGACGACCTGCCCCCAACGCCAGAGAAGGGCCGGCTGGGCTGCAGCCGTTCCAGGGGTATGCAGAGGAGGTTGAAGGCCTCAACTGAGAGCACGCTGAGGCCTGCCCCGCCATCGATGAGAGTTCTGGTGATGGCCACTTGGCAGATGGTGGCGGTGCACAGCATGGGGAGCGCGCCCGAGCAGGCCGAGTTGGAGGGGTGGTCCTCCGAGCTGAAGCTCAGGCCGGTCTCGGGCGCCGCCCGATCCAGGGGAGCCCCCTACCGCGTGGAAGCGACGCTGACCCGGCGAATGAACGGCTTGACGTGGTAACTTGTAGGCGGCGCCTGCGAGCCGCCCAAGAGGGCCGCGACGACTGGGGGTGTCCGTGCAGCGCGATAGTCGGGGGAGAGGTTGCGGAGCGCGCGGGACGAAGAACCAGCTGGGGCGAGCGAGGGAGTTGTGGTGCGGCCGTCTTGACGCACGGACGGATGCTGAGACAATGCTTGCCGCTCGTCCCCCGCCGTGCTGGTGGCGGCGTTTTCGGCAGGTGACGGGGAACGGTGTGGATGCCCGCTGACAGGGGCCGTCTGGGCGACGCGGGAATCGAGTGCGGCCCGGCGCTCGGCACGGGCCCGACGAGCGTCAGACATGGGTGTGACGGTCGGAGAAGAACAGGGCGGTGGAAGACGAATTCCGGCGCACCCCTACCTGGCGCGCCAAATGTTGGATTTCGGGTTCCGGCAGACCCTTGAGGTTCGAACACTGGGGTGCGCACGGAGATTTCGCCTCCTACCTACCTGCACCCTCCGCCATGCTAAGATCTAAACTAAGAAAAGAACAACACAAGAGACACAGAGTTTATACTGGTTCGGGCCACCGTTATGGTGTAATACCCTACTCCAGTGTGTGGTGTGTGGATTGCCTCTTGGGCTGGTGATGATGAACAATACAAGAAAGAACAACCTCGCGAGGGTCTGTTCTTGGCTGGGGCGATGAACTCCTGGGAGGAGTTCAACCACCTTTCTCTCTCTCTCTCTCTCTCTCTCCCTGACCTGCCCCCTTTGCTGTGTGGGTGGCTGGTCCTATTTATAGAGGCCCTGGTCCTCTTCCCAAATATTGAGCGGGAAGGGAGCCAACAATGGCGGGCTAATTTGAAAGGGGACAGCAAGTATCAGCTATCCTGACAAAAGTAGTCTTCGCCTGCGCAAAGCTCTGGTGATGACGCCGTCTTGGGCTCCACGGTGACCTCCGTCTCGTAGTCCTCCTGATCTTGGTCTCGTTGCACCGAAATGGCAACCTTTTCCTGATGCCTCGGTACTCCGCGGCTGCGCTTGCCCCCTTTGCACCAAAGAGGAAAGGAGGACGCTGCGCGGGCTGGCACCCGCCTGGCGCCCTGAGTTGTCATGGCTTGCGTCATGGGCACCTCGTGAGGTACCCCGCCTTGATCTCTCCGCCTCCTCGTGAGCCATCCTGACGAGGCCGTGCCTGAGGAAGCTTCGCGTCGTCCGCCTCGCGAGGCTTGGCCCCTCGCGAGGGTCTTGGATTTGTGTTGGTGAAGATGGGCCGTGCTGGGCCCCCCTTTGAGCCACGCTGCAGGCCGCGGGCAGGCAAGTCTGGGGACCCCCGTTCCCAGAACGCCAACAGTTTGTGAGTTATTATATGCATGAACTCTAGGGACTTTTCTGCAAATCTGCAGTCTCAGGATAATATGGAGCATCGTTGGGCAGGAAAAAAATACCACGGGACAAAACTGGCAAGCCCAGAAGTGCACAGGAAAGGGGGCGGCTCACCCATGGGCCATGGCCCACTTGGTGGAGGCAGGCCGAGCGAGGAAGCAACTGGGCCGGCTGGATCTGGGAGGCCCACTGGCGGTTGCTCGCAGGCAAGGCGCAGTCAACGCGCGGCGGCTGCGTGCGCTCGTCGTCCTGCTTGAACGAAACAGATAAGCGGCGCAGGCGGAGCAGTAGCGGGTCGGCGAGGAGGTGGCTTCGGCAAGTGTGGGTTTGGAGGCCGGGGCGGGCTCCTTCGGTGTCCATCCATGGCGCTGCTGGTTCAAAGAAATAGAGAGGGAGATGTGAGACAGGGAAAAATGCGGGGGAAGACTCAGGATCGGTGCAGGTCGCGCGGTGACCGAGAGAGGAACTTGGGGAAGGAGAGGTGCAACAGTCGCTGGCCGGCGGCGAGGTTCAGCGAGTCGACAGACGGATCCGGGCATGGGAGCTCGAACGACGGCGGCGGGGAAGAGCTCGAGGTCATCCATGGCTTCAGGTGCTCCCCTGTTCGAGGCAACAGAGAGACAGGGAGATAGCGCGAGGGAGAGAAGAGAATAAAAAAAGGAGGAAGATAGGAGAAGAGGAAGGCGGCCCTGCCGGCTTCGGTCGGTGCAGACGAGGAGAAGGCAGGGCGTCGGGCGCGGGGTTCCAGGGGAGGCGCAGGTCGGAGGCGGCCTCGGGCACTCGTTGGTTGGGAGCGGAGGACGAACGGAAGGCACAGGAGGATGGTGGGTTGTGAGGGGATTTGGGCAGGTAGTGGCTGCAGCGAACTGGTAGGGTGGGGATGGATCGGGATGGATCCCGAGGTGAAAGAGGACTGGCGGCGGCGGGATGGGACAAGGGTCCTAGTTTTTAGGGTTTGCTCAGATTTATATAGTGAGTGGTTTAGGTTAGGGGCTAATCCGGTCCCTCCGATTTAGATCGGACGCTTGAGATAAATAGGCTAGGGAGACCAAAAAGAAAAAAACGGAGATGTTTTGTAGATGTTAGGGGATGATCCGGATCCAACAGTGACGACTGCCCAGGTCGGGTCCGGGACAGCTTTCGGACGCGCGTGCGAGGAGGGCCGCGGGCTGACGAGAGAGGTTAGGTTGGGCCTGGCGGTGAGTGGTAGTGGGCTGTGCAGAAAGCCTAGGGCTGAGAGGAGAGAAGAGAGAGACCCGACGACTGTTTCTGGAGACCGAAAACGTCCGACGTTTAACCGACTATAATGTCGCTATAGTTAACCGTTGGGGCGTCAAATGTACTCCAAATGCGATGAAATTTGGCAGGCGACCTACTAACAACATAAAAACACCGCATGCCAACTTTCAACCCATTCCGAGAATATTTTCCGACCACTTATAAAATACTATTTCGGACATGCCGCGGACGCGTGCAAGTGTGTCTGGGCTCAGAACGGACAACGGAAGGAACTGGGAGACCCGGACTAATGCAAGTTTTGAAAACATGATGATGCAATGCACATGATGACATGACAAGATGCAACATGCAAGCAAATGACATGGCAACGACAGCGAATAACTGGAAGACACCTGACGCAACGGTCTCGGGGCGTCACAACAGGCGCGCTCGAGCTCGAACTCGTCGAGCTCGCGCCGGTTGAATGCCGGCGGCGGCCGGGCACCGTGGTTGAGCCACCGACGCCCCCCCCCCCTTGCGCGCGGCGTCAGATCTGGCGCGGCGGCGGCGCTCCGTCTCATTCCCCGAGTCGGCCATGGTGGTTCAAGGCTCGCCGGCGGCGAGAAATCGAGCGGCGCGGTGGGGAATTGGAGGGGAACGCGGCTGCGGGAGGATAGGGTTTCGACCCGCATCTGCCCCGCAAACCCGTAGTTATAGTGGCACGGGGGTTGCGTTTGCAGGCTGCGGCAAAAAAATTTATGGGCCAGACACCAATGCGGTCTCTGGTCTGGCCAGAAAAATGGGCCGAGCCCGTATAATCGCCGGAATTATGCGGGTTTGCACCAGATGCGGGGTCTGCTAGAGTTGCTCTTAGTTCACGGTAGTGATCTCTTCTGCATTGGTTGTATTCCTCCTATTTTTTTTTGTGATTATGCTGAACAAGATATGCATATAATTGACGCTACGAGTCATTTCAACTTCATGAGATGGACATGCATCCTAGACCCGCTTCAGGTCGAAATTTGTTCCCACCAGGTTAACATGAACTCATGAAGGGCACCTAGTGATTATTCTCTGTATCTTATATGTAGACACACATGTTCCAACCTGATCAACACACTATAGGATTTACTGTGGAAAAACATACAAGAATCATAATTGTTTTCAAAATGTGGGACCTCTGCATCAAGTGATGCACGCAGCCTACAAAAAGCACAATTGTAAACAAAAAGAAAATTGTAAACCGTATATTTCCATGATAGTAGATTTCGCCAATGATCATAAAGAGCTTGCGATTCCTGCAGTAACCTTTTAGCCGCAATGTCATAGCTTACAAAATCAACGTTAAGCAACATATTCTCAAAATTAAATAGTAAATAATATAGGAGTCCACGACATGATTTCAATGGGCCTCCAAGCTGGACATGAAGAAGGACGACCAATCAATCTCGAATGGCATGACGGTATGTCCTTTAAAGTAGCTAGACATGCCCGTGACCTCATCAATTGTCCCTGTTTCGAGATTGACAGTGCACATGAACTTGCGTTGGTCAATGACAAGCAGTGTCGTGCTCTCGCCCACATACATGTAGAGTGCTTTGGTGGTTTGCCTTGGTTTGCGTTTGAGCTTGATGACCTCAGTATGTAGTGCATCGGCAACGCCATTGCCATCCCCTTCGTTACCTTTACATGTAAATATCTGTACCTGGAGGAAATTTTTATGTAGGCAAATCAGTGATAATTTGCCATTAGCTGCCACGCTAAGCACCAGTGCATGGTTAAAGCTGCTGTATTCGCAGAAGTCCTGTGGAATCGGAAGCTGTGTTATGGATATGTGCTCGGTCTCAATGCAGAATCCAAGGGTCCAAACGTTGCCCAAGCCCTTGATGAGCCAGTGCACCTTGCCCCGAGACACGACAGGGTTGCCATGGACGAAGGTATACTCCAGAGGCGCAAAGCACCTTCTAGGTGCGCTCCAACTTGACTCAGCGGAAGAGAAAGTGTACATGCTGTAAGGCCCCCTATGATATCCCAACATGATGACCGTCACTTTGAAGAATGTTGTGTAGCCTGGCAATGGTTTTCGTGGCCGTCCCTTCGGACCGTGGTCTGTGTCTGTTAGAATGGCGCATTGGGCCTCTTCGCTCATGATGGATGATCCACGGTGCAGCGGTGGTAGTTCGTCCCATGTGCCGGCGAGTGGGTTGCACACGGCCAGGCGGACGAGTTCCCGTTCATCATCATCCCAGTACAGGCTTGAGCGGAGGCGCACGAGAAGGAGGCCCGAGCGCGAGGCCAGTGGAACCGCGTCCTTTAATAAACCACCGGCGTTGGGGAAGAAGGAGCCAAGGAAGCGCCGCCTAGGGCCGAGAGGCGATCGCGGCGCCGGGACGAAATGCGTCAGTACGGGCATCGCGTGCACCCACCGGCCAGCGGCGGCGGAGAAACGAGGGGTCGGGCACCAGGGCTCGCCACCGCTTGGACGACACGGAGCAGCGGAAGAGCGCGGCGACGTCGTCCGCCACGCGCGCCAGGATCTCGAGGACGACGTCGTCCGGCAGCGTGGCTGAGGCGGCGGCCGCCCTTGGCTTCTTCTTCTGCCTCCTCCTTCTCCGCGGGGCAACGGGAGCGACGTCCTCCATGCATGCGATCGGATCTGAGAGAGACACGCCGTAGATCGGTTTCTGTTTCGGGGGTGCGGGCGTCGGACTGGCACGCAATGCATACACCACGTTACGTACATCTTCGGGTATTCTGTAACGTCATGTGTGCGCGAAACTTTTTCCTGTACGTAATTCTCGGAGACTTCCATCGTGGGTTGCGTGGACATTGGGGGGGGGGGGGGGGGGTGGGGGGGGGGGGGGGGGGGGGGGAGCGTCTCCGGCAGGACATGGCAACATCAGCAGAGCACGGCATGTTGGAGGCAAGGAAATTGGACATCACCGACGAAAGAGGCAACGTCTCTTGTGACCGATGATCGTGATGAAGGCACATCTCCAGCGCAATCCAGCTTGAGGTAACCCTAAAGAACTAGTACTACATGTGTGATCTGTGGGCGAGGTGTATGTTTGTAACTGAGTTTGCAACACAACAGATCATGGTCGTCAGTAAGAATGCAGTGATTTTATTTGAGTTTGAAGATTGCATGCGACCCTCGCTCAGAGATCTCAAGTTTGATTGACTCCAGATGTGGGCTAGGGTTGTAAATCTCCTGTCCAATCCACGTGATGACGAGAGATTGTATGACCATTGATAAGATATAAAAGATGTCTTATCCATTGGAGATTATTATATGCTTATGCTCACATGAGGCCTATACCTTATTTACGCTTCAAAAACTTGAGGGCCGGGTGTTGATGTTGGATGGCGGACGAGAAGGAGGCCGGAGCGCGAGGCGAGTGGAATCACGTGGTGGAACAAACGATTCTTTGTTGCTACAATTATCAACTAAATACCGATTTGAAGATCATTCACCATTCTCACCCACACCGATGGGACGCTCCTGCTTTCTCACTTGAAGTTAGATCACATCTTGTGTTTTCTTCTGCACTAGTTGTATATGGGATATTGTTATTGTGATTCTAAATACTCTAGATGTGCTTGTAATTGGTGCTGCAAGTCATTGCAAGTTCATGAGACGGCCATGCATGCTAGAGCTGCTCCAGGTTGAAATTTGTTCCCTCCAGGTTAACATGAACTCATGAAGGCACCGAGTGATTGTTCTTTTTATCTGATCTGTATGTCACACATGTTGCAACCTGATCAACACTATTGGATTTTTTTGTGGAAAAACATACCCCCTCCATCCCATATTACATGGCGTCAAAAATTACAACGTTCAATACTTTGTTTTTCTATAAATTGAATGGTACTCTCTCCGATCCATAATAAATGTCGTAGTTTTAAACTAATGTTGAACTTACCATTGTTAGAATTCTGTTTTAAACCTGTTGTAATCTAAACCCCTCTATCTGAACTTCTCTCGTATCCTTCTCTGTCTCCTCATCGATGTATCCTAGCAATCGTCGTATTCTTGTACGCCACGGCAGGGGCTTTTCCTGTCTCTCATAAATAAATGCAACGCGGCTCCCATCGGGAGTAGGAACGCTTCCACCAGATCAAATCTTACATGGTATACAGAGCTAGCCTCTTCCCTTCTATCTAGCAACACAGAAACCAGAAACCCTATCTTCGCCATGGCCGCAAGCTCAAGCGCCGTCGTCCTCAACCTCGGCGCACCTCCAACAGAAAAGCTTGCACGGGGGAATTACCTCCTGTGGAAGGCGCAAGTAATGCCGGCACTGCGTGGAGCGCAAGTGACCGGCCTCCTTGACGGCAACGACGCCGCACCACCGAAGACGGTGGAAGTCACCAAGGCGGACAAGACCACGGCCATAGATCCTAATGCTCTATATGGCCCGTGGCTATCAAAGGACCAGCAGGTCCTGAGCTACTTGCTCAACTCGCTGACCCCGGAGATTCTCGCACAAGTCATCGGTAAGGAGAATACCCATGATCTTTGGATTGCCCTTAATACCTTGTTCGCTGCGCAGTCTCAGTCTCGGATAACAAATCTGAGGATTGCGATCTCCAACACCAAGAAGGGCAATATGTCCAGTAATGCGTTCATCGCCAAGATGAAGAGCCTCGATGATGAACTCGCTCCAGCGGGTCATCCAGTAACCGACGGAGAGATGGTGGATTACATCCTGGCTGGACTCGATCGGGATTATGATCCAATTGTGGCAGCAGTTGGCGCCATCAAGAGTTCTATTACGGTTGATGATCTCTTCTCGCAGATCTCTGCCTTCGACCAGAGGATGGAGATGCTAGGAGATGGACCAGGCGGCTTTCGCTCCTCTGCCAATGCTATTTACAGAGGGCGTGGGCAGTACAGACCAAGAGGTGGCCGTGGGCGAGGAAACAGGGGGCGCGGCCGTGGTGATCGCGGTGACCGCCCCTCCTCTTCTCCTGCTCGCAGCGGCGGCTACGGCGGCCATCAGCAACGCCCACGACAACAACTACATCAGCCACAACAGCAAGAACGAGATTATCCCGAATGCCAGATCTGCTATAAGCATCACCCCGGCGGCGCAAGGGCCTGCTGGCATCGGTATGATGAGGATCACGAAGAAAAGAAGGCCAACATTGTCACAAACTCCTACGGGATTGACACCAACTGGTACGCAGATTCGGGCGCTACGGAGCACATTACAGGGGAGCTTGACAAGTTGACGATGAGGGAAAGATACCACGGAGGTGACCAAGTGCACACGACAAGTGGTTCAGGTATGGACATTACCCATGTTGGAAATTGAATTGTTAAATCCCCCTTAAAAGACTTGCATCTAAACAATGTTCTACATGTCCCTGATACATCCAAGAATCTTGTCTCTGTTCATCGCTTTACCCTCGACAATAATGTTCTCATAATTTTTTACCCTTACTCTTTTATGGTCAAGGACTTGGCAACGAGGAGAATCATCCTTAGAGGAAAGTGTGAGGGAGGCTTATATCCACTCATATCTTCATCTTCATCATGGTCAAATAAACAAGCTTGGAGTGTCACCAAACCATCTTCGGCAAAGTGGCATAGTCGTTTGGGTCATCCTTCTCCAGTTATAGTTCAACATGTCCATAGTAAAAATAAGCTCTCTTACGAGCCTAGTTCTGAGTCAGTTTGTGATGCTTGTCAACAAGCTAAGAGTCATCAGTTACCCTATCCTATCTCTACTAGTATTTCCACTGCTCCATTGCAACTTGTTTTTTCAGATGTATGGGGACCAGCCCCTACCTCAGTTGGAAGATTTTCATACTATGTGAGCTTTATTGATGATTATAGTAAGTTTACCTGGATTTATTTGCTAAAGAAACGATCCGATGTTTTCCAAGTCTTTAGCAATTTTCAGAACCATGTTGAACGACAATTGAATTCCAAAATTCTCGCCATGCAAACCGACTGGGATGGTGAGTATGAGAAACTAAATTCTTTCTTTCAAAATATTGGAATTTCTCATCATGTTTCATGTCCCCATGCTCACCAACAAAACGGGTCTGCTGAACGCAAGCACCGCCATATTGTTGAAGTTGGACTAGCATTGCTAGCAAACACCTCCATGCCTTTAAAATTTTGGGATGAAGCTTTTCTTACTGCCACATATCTCATAAATATTCGTCCTAGCAAAGTCATCAACTTTGAGAATCCCATTACTCGTCTTTTTGGTATTTCACCAGATTACAAGTCTCTTAGAGTTTTCGGATGTGCTTGTTGGCCCAACCTCCGGCCTTATAACACACGTGCGTTCCGTTCAAAAAAATGTGCTTTCATAGGCTATAGCCCTATACACAAAGGAGTCAAGTGTCTTGACATCTCTACGGGACGAGTATATATCTCCAGAGATGTTGTGTTTGGCGAGTCAGTATTTCCTTTTGCATCTCTTCATCCTAATGCTTCTTCTGTACGTATGCAGGTCTCTGAAGAAAACGGGGCAGAAAACGGTGTTCAAATTGATCAAAACGCTCCGTTATTTCCTGTGCCAGAAGAAGAGGGAGCAGGCGCAGTATTCGAGGGCGATCTGGCGGCGCCTGCCACGCCCGTGCGGGAATCCTCCTTGGATCACGGGCACGTATCTGCCTCGGATCAGGAGCTCGTCAGTCAGGGGCGCGGGCGCGGGCGCATGCAGCAACGCATGCAGCCAATCGCCGCGGGGCGTTCTGCTCACATGCAGCTGACCGCGCCAGGGTGCGGATCAGATGCGGCTGCTGATCCTGCGACCACAGAAGAAACAGCCGCCACACCAGAGGCTACTGGATCGTCTGCGGCAAGTTCTGAGAGCTCTCCGGGATCTTCTGTATCTAGCCAATCTGTTCATGCTTCTGCGCAAAATTCAGCACGCCCACAACCTGATGCTACACGAGTCATGACTCGACTTCAAAAAGGTATTAGAAATCCTAAAAAAAGAACGAATGGCACAATACCATATGGCATGTTGTGTATTTCAGGTGAACCAGCAAAATTAGATGATGCATTTAGAGATCCTAGGTGGAAAAGAGCTATGGATGAAGAATATGGTGCACTCATGAAGAACAAGACATGGCACTTGGTACCGAATCAGAGAGGTAAAAATATTATTGATTGCAAATGGGTTTATAGAATAAAAAGAAAGGCAGATGGCTCCATTGATAGGTACAAGGCACGTCTAGTTGCAAAAGGGTTTAAGCAACGATATGGTATTGACTACGAGGATACATTTAGTCCGGTCGTTAAAGCTGCCACTATAAGACTTGTGCTAGCCATTGCTGTTTCAAAAGGATGGAGTCTTAGATAGCTAGATGTTCAGAACGCGTTTTTGCATGGTGTTCTGGAAGAGGAGGTCTATATGAGGCAACCACCAGGGTATGAGAATAAACAAACACCTCATTATGTTTGCAAACTTGATAAGGCTCTTTATGGTTTGAAGCAGTCACCTAGAGCATGGTTCTCCAGGTTAAGTTTGCAATTGAAGCATCTTGGATTTGTTCCATCCAAAGCAGATACATCTCTCTTTATTTATAATAAGGCAAACACAGTGGTTTTTGTGCTCATATATGTTGATGACATCATAGTTGCAAGCTCATCACAGAATGCCACTAATGCTCTCTTGCGTGATTTGGGTTCAGAGTTTGCATTGAAGGATCTAGGTGACTTACATTTTTTCTTAGGGATTGAAGTTAAGAAGACTCAAGATGGCATAATGTTAAATCAGGAAAAATATGCTACTGAGCTTGTAACTCGTATGGGAATGAAGGATTGCAAACCTTCACCCACGCCATTGTCTTCTTCGGAACAACTTTCGGCATATCAAGGAGAACCACTTAATGAACAGGAAAGTACAAAGTACAGAAGTGCCGTTGGAGCTTTACAATATTTAACCTTGACACGACCAGACATATCATTTGCTGTAAATAAGGTTTGTCAATTTTTGCATGCTCCTACCTCCACTCATTGGACATATGTCAAAAGAATCATAAGATATATCAAGCACACTGTGAGTTTGGGACTTCAGTTCAAGCGTTCGAATTCTACACTTGTTAGTGCTTTTTCTGATGCTGACTGGGCAGGATGTAGTGATGACAGAAAGTCGACTGGAGGATTTGCAGTGTTTTTTGGGTCAAATCTTATTTCTTGGAGTGCTAGAAAACAAGCCACAGTGTCAAGGTCAAGTACAGAGGCTGAGTATAAATCCCTTGCAAATGCAACTGCTGAAATTATTTGGGTGGAATCATTGCTTCATGAGCTAGGGATTAAGCAACATCGTACATCTTGTTTATGGTATGAAAATTTGGATGCTACTTATCTGTCTGCTAATCCAGTGTTTCATGCTAGAACCAAGCATATTGAGATAGATTTTCACTTTGTACGAGAAAGAGTTGCTGAGAAAAAGTTAGAGATACGGTTCATTCCATCCAAGGATCAATTGGCAGATGGATTTACTAAAGCTCTTCCAGCAAGGCCATTTGAGGAGTTCAAGAGAAATTTGAATGTAGGGTAGTTTAGATTAAGGGAGGATGTTAGAATTCTATTTTAAACCTGTTGTAATCTAAACCCCTCTATCTGAACTTCTCTCATATCCTTCTTTGTCTCCTCATCGATGTATCCTAGCGATCGTCGTATTCTTGTACGCCACGGCAGGGGCTTTTCCTGTCTCTCATAAATAAACGCAACACGGCTCCCATCGGGAATAGGAACGCTTCCACCAGATCAAATCTTACAACCATAATTCAAAACTGCGACACTAATATTGGTCCGAAATTTTTACTACATATAACATACTCCCTCCATCCAGAATTACTTGTCGAAGAATTTTTTTTCTCCGACAAGTATTTTCGGAGGGAGGGAGTATGTTTTATTGGTCAAATTAGTGGTCAAAATTGAACCCCAGAATACATGTGCACCATGTATATGGGACGGAGGTAGTAACATATAATTGGATAACAAAGGGCAATGGCTACACGCAACGCTACTGATTCAAATTTTTTTCAAAGAGTAGGACATATGCATAGTGATGCACGCAGCGCTACAAGAAGCATAATTGTAAACGGTAAATTTGCATGATTGTAAATTACGCCACTAATCATTACAAACTTTCAAGAAGCATAATTGTAAACTGTAAATTTGCTTGATAGTAGATTTCTACAATCATCATAAAGAACTTGTGATGCTGGCAATTAACCGTATTGCCATAACTTAAAAATTCAACGTTAAACGACATACTATCAAAATTGAACACTAAACAATATGGGGGGTCCACGGTATGTCTTTAGTGGTCCTTCAAGCTAGACACGAAGAAGGCTGGCCAATCGATCTTAAAAGTTACGACGGTCGGTCCTTTAAGTTTGCGAGACATGTCTATGACTTCATCTATTTTCCCTGTTTCAAGATTGACAATGCACATGAACTTGCGTCGGTCAGTGACAAGCAGTGTCGCGCTCTTCTCGCCCACATACATGTAGAGTGCTTCGGTGGGCGGTGGTTTGTGCTTGAGCTTGATGACCTCAGTATGTATAGTGTCAGCAACGCCATTGCCACCCCCTTTGTCCCCTCGATGCGTAAAGATCCGTAGCTGGAGGAATTTTTTATGCAGGCAAATAAGTGATAATTTGCCATCAACTGCCACGTTAAGTACCGGTCCATGGTAAAAGCTGTATTCAAAGATGCCGTGCGCAATCGGAAACTGTATTATGGAGACATGGTCGGTCTCGATGCAGAATTCAAGGGTCCAAAAGTTCGCCGAGCCTTTGAGAAGCCAGTGTATCTTGCCCTGAGACACGACGGGGTTGCCATGGACGAAGTCATACTCCAGATTCTCCAAGTGTTCAAAGCACCTTGTAGGTGTGCTCCAGCTCGACTCAGCGGACGAGAAAGTGTACACTTTGGGAGGTGCCTCCATGATGATAATCATCACTTTGAACAGAGTTGTGTAGCTTGGCAATGGTTTTTGCAGTCGCCCCTTGGGACAGTGGTCCTCGTCAGTTAGAATGGCGTATTTGCTTATGGCTTGGGATCCACGGTATAGCGGAGGTAGTTCGTCCCACGTCCTGGCGAGTGGGTTGCACACGGCCAGGCGGACGAGTCCCTGTTCAATATCGGTCCACTCGTGGACGGAGCGGAGACGCACGAGAAGGAGGCCAGAGCGCGAGGCGAGGGGAACCGCGTCGTGTAATAAGCCACCGGCGTTGGGGAAGAAGGGAGCTAAGGGCATCTCCAGCCGTTGGCCCTCCCAGGACGCATAAAAATCGCATCGCCCCCTGGGGCGAGTCGGCGATACACTCGGCGCTGGGGACGGTTTTGCGCCCAGTTGTCGCCCCCAGCTCGCCCTTAGGCGTCGAAATTGGCCCACTTTGCAGCCTAATTTCGGCGAATAAAGGGCTCATATGGGCGAGAATAGGCCCATATTCGGCGTGGTTTCGCCGTGTCTCAGCGTTCAATTATCAACACAATTATTTCTTATCACATATTTCATCACAGAAAAATCAAATACTTCAACAAAATAGTACAACAACAAATAGTTCAATACAAATTATATAGTTCAACAAATAAAAACTCGTATTTCATCACACGGCGTCCCCCTTGAGCCTTCATAGGTGTTCAATCAGATCTTTCTGTAGTTGATGATGCACCTGTGGGTCTCGGATCTCCTGACGCATACTGAGATAGGCAGTCCAAGTTGCCGTTAGCTGGTGATCAACTTCGGCTAGAGGACCCTGCCTGTAGTATGGTTCAGTGTCAAACACTGGGTCTTCTTGCTCGCTCTCGATGATCATGTTGTGCAAGATGACACAGCAAGTCATAATCTCCCACATTTGATCTTTGGACCAGGTCTGAGCGGGGTACCAAACAACAGCAAATCGAGATTGGAGCACACCAAATGCCCGCTTGACATCCTTCCTGCAAGCCTCCTGAAGCTTCGCAAACCAGGCGTTCTTGCCTCCTGCCACAGGGTTTGAGATCGTCTTCACAAATGTCGACCATCTCGGATAGATGCCGTCAGCTAGATAGTACCCCTTGTTGTATTGGTGCCCATTGATCTCGAAGTTCACCGGAGGAGAATGGCCCTCAACGAGCTTGGCAAAAATAGAAGAGCACTGCAGCACGTTGATGTCATTGTGAGTTCCTGGCATACCAAAGAAGGAGTGCCAAATCCAGAGGTCCTGTGTGGCTACCGCCTCAAGCACCACACTGCAACCGCCTTTGGCGCCTTTGTACATCCTCTGCCAACCAAATGGGCAGTTCTTCCATTTCCAATACATGCAGTCGATGCTTCCAAGCATCCCAGGAAATCCTCTTGCTGCATTCTGGGCTAGGATCCGAGCAGTGTCTTTCGCATTGGGTGTTCTCAAGTATTGTGGCCCAAACACTGCCACCACTGCCCGACAGAACTTGTAGAAACACTCTATGCTGGTGGACTCGGCCATGCGCCCATAGTCGTCGAGTGAATCACTGGGAGCTCCATATGCAAGCAACCTCATCGCTGTCGTGCACTTCTGGATGGAGGTGAATCCAAGAGCGCCAGTGCAATCCATCTTGCACTTGAAGTAGTTGTCGAACTCCCGAATGGAATTCACAATCCTGAGGAAGAGCTTTCGGCTCATCCGATAACGACGCCGAAATGTTCTCTCGCCATGAAGTGGAGCATCGGCAAAGTAGTCGGAGTAGAGCATGCAGTAGCCTTGGAGACGATGCCGGTTCTTTGCTTTCACCCGCCCCGGCGCCAAGCCACCTCGCCGCGGCTTTTCATTGCTCGCCAGCAGCTGGGCGAGGGCGGCGAGCACCATGAGATGCTCTTCTTCCTGGACGTCGGCCGCGGCTTCCTCCTCCAGCAGCGCGGCGAGCTCTTCCTCCTCATCCGAGTCCATTGCCGAGACAAGCAAAACGCCGAACACCTTGCGCTCGGTGGGCGTGTACCCGCCGTTAAACCGCGCCTCCGCGGCCGGAAACGCCCAGCTGCTGTGAGTGGGGCTACCGCGGTGAAGCGCTGCTATTTTCCGGCGGGAAATAGCTATCTACCGGAGTAGGGCGGCGGCCGTCGCAGGGATATAGATAGTGCTGGCCGAGGACGCGGGGGGTGCGAGGTGAGTCAGGGGAAGAAAACCTTGACTTTTCCCCTATCGGTGTGGGCCAGGCGTGCTTTTCCCTAGTGCCGGAGCCTCCAACTGCTCCCCAGCGCGCCGGGTTCGGCCTGTGACCGTCGGGCGGAAAAAAGGTCCGAACCGGTGATTTTCGGCGTCCTGGGGGCGCGACTGGGCCGTTTTTTTGATACCGGCGCCGAAAAAGTGGCCGGGAGGGCCTATTGAGGGCGCGGCTAGAGATGCCCTAAGCAGGCGTTACCCAGGGCCGAGCGGCGATCGCGGCACGGGAACGAAAGGCGTCAATCGAGATTTCCACGTGGTCTGAAAGAATCCAAGGAGAGAGCCCGGGTCACGTGCACCCTCCGGCCAGCGGCGGCAGAGAAACGAAGGGTCGGCCACGAGGGCTAACCACCGCTTGCACGACACGGCGCACCGGAAGAGCGCGACGACGTCGTCCGCGGCGCGCGCCAGGATCTCGAGGATGACGTCGTCTGGGAGCGTGGCTGCGGCGGCGGCAGCCCTCTCCTTCTTTTTCTGCCTTCTTCTCTTCCGTGGGGCGACGCGCGCCAGGATCTCGAGGACGACGTTGTACGGGAGCGTGGCCGCCCTCGCCTTCTTCTTCTTCTGCATTCTCCTCTTCCGTGGGGCGACGCCCTCCATGCGATCGGATCGGAGACACGCCGCAGATTGGTTTCTGTTTCTAGACTGGGGGCGTGCGCGTCGGGCAGGTATACCAACATCACGTACGTACTGTATATAGGAGTATGTCTCGGCAACGAAACGACGACAACCTGGGGATGCGCCGTCTCCATCTCCAAGACTAGGCGAGAGCGTCAGGGTGTGAGCCATTGGGTTGCACAGTTAGGTCGACCAGGTCACCAGGGGCCAGCTTTTTGTTCATAAGTTTGTGTTGCTACCCGCAAAAAAAAAGTTTGTGTTGCTAACTTCAAAAAAAGAGAGGGTTTGCGTTGCTTATACCACGAATAACACGTGGTATTGTCTCGCTTTGACAAAACGATTGTACATTCTCCAATTCACTAAAGAAAGGTCTAAACAGAATTATAATACAATCGGATTGTCTTGAAGCCATTGAGATACTTCAGGCGGGAGGGTTCTCTTCTACATCGGCTGCTCCATGTTATGATGATATATGCATTTTCAGGCTACTACTTTTGGCAAAGTTTGGTTTAGTTTCTGTAATAGGGGTGCTAATTATGTTGCTCATCATCTAGCTAAAGAGGCTGAGATTAGTCTTTGTGTTTCTTGTGGATGATGTAACTACCATTTGAGTTCAATAAAGTGAGTCGTGATGGTATTCCCTCAAAAAAAAAAAAACAGCACTCGCACGCGCAGACCCGGAAGGTCCATTCAGCTTTTTTTCACCGTAATGCTAACTGGCGAACGTTTGCTGGGAAGGAACCCCAATGAACGCCCTCGCAGCCGTCTGATCGAGATCAAATGATGAGAGTTTTAGCAAAAGATTACATTCTCTATGATAGAATTATCATGTTAGTATGAAGAAATTGTCACCCCTCTACAACTAAAATTCTCATGAAAATCGTCCACAATTGTCATCCTCCCTAGCGAACATTCGCCGGCTCAGAGTCTTTTTATTTATGGATGCAACGCTTGCTTGTACGCAACTCTTTCATACTGATTTTATTTGACTTTTTCTTTCGTATCTAGAACTCAGTTGACTGAGACTTAATCGTGTCCTAGTCGAGTAACATCAGCATAATTGTGGAGCTACGAATGACATCGCTAGATGTTGAAACCAGTCATGTGACATGCTACAAACGGAGCAACGACAGTGCACGCTGCAACCAATGAGACATGGGGGAAGCTGCAAATAATGGGATGACGTACTACGAGCGATGAGGGTGAACGCTGTGACCAATGATGCGACATACTGCAACCAGCATCGACAAACACTGCAACCGATGGGACTAAGTGCCGCAAAGGCTGTTGGATGGTGCTTAGTCTAGCACGAATCTCCGCACAAAGAACCAGTGACTAAGCAGTCGACTGACACTTGGTTAAGCCTCAGTCGGCCGAGTTTTAGCAAACTAATTTTTATGGATGCAACGCTTGGGCATACGCAACTCTTTCATACAGATGTATGTTCAGCTTTTGAGGAGAAAACAGGTGGCCAATGAGGGTGTGGGATTCAGTGACCTGGAAATGGCTTTCGTACAAATAGCATTTGAAAATTGAAATGGAACGTGTAATATAGAACAAGAGCTCTATGGAAAATCTGGTAGGATGGAAGTGTCCCTCCAATTGGAGGGCATTACATGGTATTGTTCCCAGTTACTATATTTTGGCATATAAATACATCGAGACTAATGTTATATGTCCAAATCGATCTGATGAATGACTGTTAAACAATGCTGTACTGAATCATAGCCAGAGAACACGTCGTTCTAGTCCCTTAAACAATGCTCATCCCTAACTAATATTAGAGGGATGAGTGTTTCTCCATGACAAAACATATTTCATAGAGAAAATAAAATAATAGGCATGCAAATTATCATTCACCAATCTTACCCTCACCGGGTGGGGGGGGGGGGGGGGGGTCCTTTTCTCACTTGAGCTTAGTTCAAGTCTTGCGATTTCTTGTTCACTGGTTGTAATCATGGTATTATAGTTGATGCTACGAGTCATTGCAAGTTCATGAGACACAAGCATGCTAGACTAGTAGATCTACTTCAGGTTGAAATTTGTTCCCTTCAGCATGAACTCGTCAAGGGTGACGTGTGATTGTTCTCTGTAATCTTATATGTCTAACGCACATGTTCCAATCTGATCAACAATACATGATTTCCCATGGAAAACAAAATGCACGTAAACAGGAATCATATTTTTCTTTTAACGAAATAGTAGGATAACACATGACAATGGCTGCAAATGCAGTCCAACAAGAATCAATTTTTAAGTGGAAAAACCCTCGCATGTGCATCGAGTGATGCCCACACCCCTACAAGAAGCATAATTGTAAACGGTAAATTTGCATGATCTTAAATTTTGCTACATCATTATGAAATTAAGATTCATATAACGTTTACCCGCACTGTCATAGCTTCCAAGCTCAACGTTAAGCAAGATACTATCAAAATTAAACACTAAACAATATATAGGAGTCCACAGTATGTCTTTAATGGGCCTCCAAGCTAGACATGAAGAAGGCTAGCCAATCAATCTCAAAAGGCACGATGGTCTGTCCTTTAAGGTTGCCAGACGTGGCCGTGACCACATCAATTGTCCCTGTTTCGAGATTGACAGTGCGTATGAAACTACATCGGTCAGTGACATGTAGAGTACTTCGGTGGTCCGTGGGGGTTTGTGCTTCAGCTCGATGACCTCAGTATGTAGCATGTCAGTGATGACCCACAAGTATAGGTGATCTATCGTAGTCCTTTCGATAAGTAAGAGTGTCAAACCCAACGAGGAGCAAAAGGAAATGATAAACGGTTTTCAGCAAGGTATTCTCTGCAAGTACTGAAATAAGTGGTAACAAATAGTTTTGTGATGAGATAATTTGTAACGAGCAACAAATAACAAAAGTAAATAAAGCGCAGCAAGGTGGCCCAATCCTTTTTGTAGCAAAGGACAAGCCTGAACAAACTCTTATATAAGGAAAAGCGCTCCCGAGGACACATGGGAATATCGGCAAGCTAGTTTTCATCACGTTCATATGATTCGCGTTCGGTACTTTGATAATTTGATATGTGGGTGGACCGGTGCTTGGGTGCTGTTCTTACTTGAACAAGCATCCCACTTATGATTAACCTCTATTGCAAGCATCCACAACTACAACAAAAGTATTAAGGTAAACCTAACCATAGCATGAAATATATGGATCCAAATCAGCCCCTTACGAAGCAACGCATAAACTAGGGTTTAAGCTTCTGTCACTCTAGCAACCCATCATCTACTTATTACTTCCAAATGCCTTCCTCTAGACCCAAATAATGGTGAAGTGTGATGTAGTCGACGTTCACATAACACCACTAGAGGCTAGACAACATACATCTCATCAAAATATCGAACGAATGCCAAATTCACAAGACTACTAATAGCAAGACTTCTCCCTTGTCCTCAGGAACAAACGTAACTACTCACAAAGCATAAACATGTTCATAATCAGAGGGGTATTAATATGCATATAGGATCTGAACATATGATCTTCCACCAATTAAACGAACTAGCATCAACTACAAGGAGTAATTAACACTACTAGCAACCTACTAGCACCAATCCCGGACTTGGAGACAAGAATTGGATACAAGATATGAACTAGAGTTTTGAGATGAGACGGTGCTGATGAAGATGTTGATGGAGATTTCTCTCTCCCGATGAGAGGAGCGTTGGTGATGACGATGACGATGATTTCCCCCTCCAGGAGGGAAGTTTCCCCGGCAGAACAGCTCTGCCGGAGCTCTAGATTGGATCCGCCAAGGTTCCGCCTCGTGGCGGCGGAGTTTCGTCCCGAAAGGTTGCTTCTTATTTTTTTGTCGACGAAAGACTTCATATAGGAGAAGATGGTCATCGGAGTGCCACCAGGGGGCCCACGAGGCAGGGGGCGTGCCCTAGGGGGGGCGCACCCCACCCTCATGAGAAGGGTGTGGGCCCCCTGGTCTTCATCTTTGGCGAGGATTTTTCATTATTTATTATAAGGTGTTCCGTGGAGTTTCAGGACTTTTGGAGTTGTGCAGAATAGGTCTCTAATATGTGCTCCTTTTCCAGCCCAGAATTCCAGCTGCCGACATTCTCCCTCCTTATGTAAACCTTGTAAAATAAGAGAGAATAACCATAAGTATTGTGACATAATGTGAAATAACATCCCATAATGCAATAAATATTGATATAAAAGCATGATGCAAAATGAACGTACCAACTCCCCCAAGCTTAGACCTCGCTTGTCCTCAAGCGAAAAGCCGAAATCGAAAAATATGTCCACATGTTTAGAGATGAAGGTGTCGATAAAAATAAAATACGGACATGAGGGCATCATGATCATTCTTATAATAGCAACTTATATAATTTTTGTCATATGATCTCTAATGCTAGAGTAATAATTCAATCACAATATCAAGTATGAATCGTAAACTTCATTGAAAACTAACAAACTACAATCTCGGTCATTGAAGCAATTGCAATTTATCATAACATAGGAAAGAGTCAATGTATAAGAGCTTTTCAGCAAGTCCACATACTCAACTATCATATAATCTTTCACAATTGCTGACACTCACGCAATACTTATGGGTGTGGAGTTTTAATCGGACACAGAGAAAGATAGGGGCTTATAGTCTTGCCTCCCAACGTTTACCTCAAGGGTAATGTCAACAGTAATAGTTCATGAAAACCCACATCCAATTAGCCATATATACCGGGATCTTTCCAACATATTGTGCTTGCCAAAGGGTAAAATGTAAAAAAGAAAGGTGAAGATCACCATGACTCTTGCATAAGGTAGAAGATAATGATAAAAGATAGGCCCTTCGCAGAGGGAAGCAGAGGTTGTCATGCGCTTTTATGGTTGGATGCACAAAATCTTAATGCGAAAGAACGTCACTTTATATTGCCCCTTGTGATATGAACCTTTATTATGCAGTCCGTCGCTTTTATTACTTCCACATCACAAGATCGTATAAAGCTTATTTCTCCCACACCATTCAATCAGACATATTTAGAGAGCAATTTTTATTGTTTTGCACCAATGACAACTTACTTGAAGGATCTTACTCAATCCATAGGTAGGTATGGTGGACTCTCATGGCAAAACTGGTTTAAGGGTATTTGGAAGCACAAGTAGTATCTCTACTTGGTGCTGAGAATTTGGCTAGCATGAGGGGGAAAGGCAAGCTCAACATGTTGGAGGATCCAAGACAATATAATTTATCTCAGATGTAAGAAAACATAACCCATTACGTTGTCTTCCTTGTCCAATGTCAACTCTTTAGCATGTCATATTTTAATGAGTGCTCACAATCATAAAAGATGTCCAAGATAGTATATATATATGTGAGGAACTCTCTTTCTTTATTACTTCCTATTAATTGCAACGATGACCAAAAATATGCTCGTCAACTCTCAACAACTTTTACTCATCATACTTTTTCTATGTGAGCTCATTACTCTCCATGAGGTCCATATGATCTCTTTGTTTCTTTTTTATTTATTTCTCTTTTCTTTTACTCACTTAGGATCATGGCAAAATAATCGAGCCCTTGACTCAACACTAATCTTTATTATATAGCTCACGGACTCGATTACATGGAAGGATAATAAAGCGAAACTCACAACTAAATCATGCCATAAACTTTATTCTACTAGATCAAAATACTACTAATAAGATCGAACTAAGGAAAACGTAAAGATAAAAGTGATGGTGATACGATACCGGGGCACTCCCCCAGGCTTGGCAGTTGCCAAGTGGAGTGCCCATACCCAGATACTCAATTCTTCTTTGTTGGAAGAGACGGTGGTGATTTTGTTGATGGCGTAGGCTTCTTCCTTAATTTGCGTTTGAGGACAGAATTTTGGTCCCTTAGGTCCTTGATCTCCTGCTCCAAGCTCAGTATCTTTTTGCATAGTTCCTGCTTGTTCTCCTGCAAGAGGCGAAAAGGGATAAACTCGATCTTAGGTTTATTTACCCTATCCGGGAGGCTTGACTTTTTGAACTCCACATGCATGTCCCCAGGTTGAGGTAGTGGGACTTCATCTTCATCTGAGCTCGTCTCCTCCTTTCTCTTGGGTTCATAGTCTTCTTCTTCTTCTTCTTCTTCCGTAGTCCAACCACAAGGCTCCACATCCCCATAAACCTTAGGATCTGCAAGTTAATAAACCACATAGCTTTCTCCTTCCGCATCCTGGGACGACATGTTGCTCTGTCTGCAGCAGGACAGCTCAAAACAAAGACAAGGGATTTTTGCGTGATACGGGAGTCAAAACCTTCGGGAGAATATATAATGAATTTTTACCGACCAAAATACGTATCGTGCAAGAAAACGGAGTCCGGAAGGCACACGAGGAGCTCACGAGGTAGGGGGGTGCGCCCTCCACCCTCATGTCCTTCCCGGTCTGCTACTTAATTTTCTATTTTTCTAAATATTCCAAAACGGAGAAATATTGCCTTAAAAATTGTTTTGGAGTCGGTTTACTTACCGTACCACATACCTATTCCTTTTCGGAGTCTGAAACGTTCTGGAAAGTGTCCCTTATGTATTCCTTCGGGGTTACGGTTTCAATAATATTGGTTTCAACATTTATGGGATTACCTGAGATATAATGTTTGATTCTTTGACCGTTTACCACCTTTGGATTTGTGCCTTCGAAGTTGTTGATTTTTATGGCACCGGAACGATAGACCTCCTCGATAACATAGGGGCCTTCCCATTTAGAGAGAAGTTTTCCTGCAAAAAATCTTAAATGAGAGTTGTATAGCAATACATAATCACCTACATTAAACTCACGCTTCTGTATCCTTTTGTCATGCCATCTTTTAACCTTTTCTTTAAACAACTTGGCATTTTCATAAGCTTGGGTTCTCCATTCATCAAGTGAGCTAATATCAAATAACCTCTTTTCACCGGCAAGTTTGAAATCATAGTTGAGCTCTTTAATAGCCCAATATGCCTTATGTTCTAGTTCGAGAGGTAAGTGACATGCTTTTCCATATACCATTTTATACGGAGGCATACCCATAGGATTTTTATATGCAGTTCTATAGGCCCATTATGCATCATCAAGTTTCTTGGACCAATTCTTTCTAGACCTATTGACAGTCTTTTGCAAAATTAATTTGAGTTCTCTATTACTCAATTCTAATTGACCACTAGACTGTGGGTGATACGGAGATGCAATTCTATGATTGACGTCATATTTAGCAAGCATTTTACGGAAAGCACCATGAATAAAATGTGAACCACCATCAGTCATTAAATACCTAGGGACTCCAAACCTCGGAAAAATAACTTCTTTAAGCATTTTAATAGAAGTGTTATGATCAGCACTACTAGTTGGAATAGCTTCTACCCACTTAGTAACGTAATCAACAACAAATAAAATATGTGTATATCCATTAGAGGCAGGAAAAGGTCCCATATAATCAAGGCCCCAAACATCAAACGGTTCAATAACAAGTGAATAGTTCATAGGAATTTCTTGACGTCTACTAATATTACCAATTCTTTGACATTCATCACAAGAAAGGACAAACTTACGGGCATCCTTGAAGAGAGTAGGCCAATAAGAACCAGATTGCAATACCTTATGTGCAGTTCTATCTCCCGCGTGGTGTCCTCCATAAGTTTCGGAGTGGCACTTGCATAGGATCTGTTCCTGTTCATGCTCAGGTACACAACGTCTAATAACACCATCTACTCCTTCCTTATAAAGATGTGGGTCATCCCAAAAGTAATGTCTCAAATCAAAGAAGAATTTTTTCTTTTGTTGGTATGTGAAGCTAGGTGGTATAAATTTAGCAACTATGTAATTAGCATAATCAGCATATCAAGGGGTACTACGAGAAGTACTTATGACATTTAATTGTTCATCAGGAAAGCTATCATCAATAGGTAGTGAGTCATCAAGAACATTCTCTAACCTAGATAAGTTGTCTGCAACAGGGTTCTCAACTCCTTTTCTATCAACAATATGCAAATCAAATTCTTGTAGCAAGAGAACCCATCTAATAAGTCTAGGTTTAGCATCTTTCTTCTCCATAAGATATTTAATAGCAGCATGATCAATGTGGATAGTTACTTTAGAATCAACAATATAAGGTCTGAACTTATCACAAGCAAATACAACTGCTAAAAGTTCTTTTTCAGTAGTAGCATAATTTCTTTCAGCATTGTCTAAAGTCTTACTAGCATAATGGATAACATTGAATTTCTTATCAACTCTTTGCCCTAGAACAGCACCTACAGCATAATCACTAGCATCACACATAATTTCAAAGGTTAAATTCCAATCAGGTGGCTGAAAAATAGGTGCAGAGACTAATGATTTCTTAAGTATTTCAAATGCTTCTACACAATCATCATCAAAGACAAATGGTATATCTTTTTGTAATAAATTAGTCAGAGGCCGAGAAATTTTTGAGAAGTCCTTGATGAACCTCCTATAAAATCCGGCGTGACCAAGGAAACTTCTTATACCTTTGATGTCCTTGGGACATGGCATCTTTTCAATAGAATCAACCTTGGCTTTATCAACTTCAATACCTCTTTCAGAAACTTTATGCCCCAAGACAATACCTTCATTAACCATAAAGTGGCACTTTTCCCAATTCACTTCTCTGCAAAACTCGATCAAGATTGCTCAAGCAATCATCAAAAGAAGATCCATAGACGGAAAAGTCGTCCATGAAAACCTCACAAATCTTTTCACAAAAGTCAGAGAATATAGCCATCATGCATCTTTGAAAGGTAGCAGGTGCATTACATAAACCAAAAGGCATACGTCTGTAAGCAAAAGTACCAAAAGGGCATGTAAAAGTAGTCTTTGATTGATCTTTAGCCGACACAGGTATTTGAGAGAAACTAGAATAACCATCTAGAAAGCAGTAATGTGTATGTTTGCATAATCTTTCTAGCATTTGATCGATAAAAGGTAAGGGGTAATGATCTTTCTTAGTAGCCTTATTTAATTTGTGGAAATGAATTACCATCCTATAACCTGTAATAATTCTTTGTGGAATCAATTCATCTTTATCATTAGGAACAATAGTAATACCTCCCTTCTTAGGGACACAATGAACAGTACTTACCCACTGACTATCAGCAACGGGATAAATTATACCTGCTTCTAGAATCTTTAGTATTTCTTTTCTTACCACTTCTTTCATTTTAGGATTCAGACGTCGTTGAGGATCACGAACTGGTTTGGCATCTGCTTCCAAATTTATTTTATGTTGACATAGAGTGGGACTAATGCCTTTAAGATCATCAAGAGTATATCCAATAGCAGCACGGTGCTTCTTCAGAGTTTTCAATAATCTTTCTTCTTCATGCTCTGGAAGGTTAGCACTAATAATAACAGGATATATCTTCTTTTCATCAAAATAAGCATATTTAAGATTATCAGGCAACGGTTTAAGCTCAAACACGGGATCACCCTTAGGTGGAGGAGGATCCCCTAGGATTTCAATAGGCAAATTGTGTTTTAGCATAGGTTCTTGTTTAAAGAATACTTCATCTATTTCCCTTCTTTCATTCATAAACATATCATTCTCATGGTCTAGCAAATATTGTTCTAAAGGATCATTAGGAGGTACGGAAATAGAAGCAAGACCAATAATTTCATCCTTACTAGGCAAATCTTCTTCACGGTGTTGTTTACTAAATTTAGAGAAATTAAACTCCTGAGTCATATCATCCAAGCCAATAGTAACAATATTCTTTTCGCAGTCTATCCTAGCATTAACTGTATTCAAGAAGGGTCTACCAAATATAATGGGACAAGAGCTATCTTGTGGAGAACTAAGAACAAGAAAATCAGCAGGATATTTATTTTTCCCGCACAAGACTTCAACATCTCTAACAATTCCCATTGCTGAAATAGTATCTCTATTAGCAAGTTTAATTGTGACATCAATATCTTCTAACTCAGCAGGTGCAATTTCATGCTTGATTTCTTTATACAAGTCATAAGGTATAGCACTAGCACTAGCACCCATATCACATAAGCCATGATAACAATGATCTCCTATTTTAAAAGAAATAACAGGCACGCCTACCACAGGTCTATGTTTATCTTTAGCACAAGGTTTAGCAATTCTAGCAGTTTCACCGCAGAACTGAATAACATGCCCATCAATATTATCAGACAAGAGCTCTTTAACAATAGCAATATTAGGTTCAACTTTAACTTGCTCAGTGCAAGCAATCTAAAAGGCCTATTCTTATCTTGAAGCTTGATTTTGCAAAAGCTTTTGATACTGTTGAGCATGAGGCCATCCTTCAAATTCTTAAAGCCAAGGGTTTCAATGATCACTGGATTAGGTGGGTTAAGGAGATTTTGTCATCTGGGTCTTCCTCTGTTTTGCTTAATGGGGTACCTGGAAAATAGTTCCAATGCAAGAGAGGAGTCAGGCAGGGAGATCCTTTTTCTCCTTTGCTTTTTGTCCTGGCAGCTGATCTGTTGCAGTCTGTGGTTAATAAAATGCTACAAGATAGACTGATTTCTCTTCCTATACCATCTAGTGATCCCAACTTTCATATCATCCAATATGCTGATGATACAATTTTGTTGCTACCTGCTGAGGAGTCTCAATTGCTTGCTGTTAAGAACATGCTCCATGTTTTCCATGCTTCAACTGGGTTGAAAGTTAACTTCCATAAGTCCATGATGGTGCCCCTCAATGTTGCTGATGATGAGGCTGCCAGACTTGCTACAGTTTTTGGTTGCTCAATTGGTAATCTCCCTTTCACTTATTTGGGTCTACCAATGGGGACAACAAAACCAAGAATTCAGGATCTCATGCCTCTGGTTGATCAATTGGAACGGCGCCTCACTGCTAGCTCTGCTCTGCTCAATCAAGGATCAAGACTTCAACTTCTAACTTCTGTGCTATCCTCCTTGCCAATATATTTTTTATGCTCTTTGGATATTCCCCTGGGTATTATCAAGCAGCTGGAAAGGATTGAGAGGCAATGCCTTTGGAGAGGGAATTCAGACACACCTAGACAATCTTTAGCTGCATGGGACATGGTCTAAGACCTAAGCAGAATGGGGGTCTCGGGGTAATTAACCTCCATTTACAGAACCAGGCTCTCTTGATCAAGCACCTCCATAAGTTTTTCAACAAAGAGGATATTCCTTGGGTGTCCCTCATTTGGGACTCTTATTATTATGGGGTTGTGCCACAAACTACAGTGTTGTGTGGATCTTTCTGGTGGAAAGATGTCTTCAGGTTGGCTGATAATTACAGAGCAGTAGCCACAGTTTCTGTCAACTCTAGGGATTCGGTACTGTTCTGGCCGGATGGTTGGTTTGTGGGTGATTCTGCTCGCCCCCTTCGGGATAGACTACCACATTTATTCTCTTTTGTTCTTGATGATAAAATCTCAGTGGCAGATTTCCTTGCTAATCCTGAGTTGTCTTCGTTGTTTACCCTACCCATCTCTCAAATTGCTGCTGCACAGCTGGATTGTTTGCATAGGTGGATTTCTGATTTGCAACATGATCCATTGGGAAATGATGTTTGGTCTTGGTTGGATAAGGGGGCATACACTGCAAAGAGTTATTACACTCTCATGCACTCTCAGTTATTCCCCCCTTGTAAATGGATATGGAAGAGTAAATGTACAATGAAGATCAAATGTTTTGCTTGGTTGTTATTTTTTGATAGGCTGAACACAAAGGATCTACTGGTTAGGAGACACTGGAGGAATAATGAAGAGGACAATCTATGTGTCATGTGTCCGGCCAGGATTTATGAGGATAGAATCAACCTGTTCTTCACTTGCAACTTCAGTCTCAGAGTTTGGAACTATCTGCAAATTGATTGGTCTCACCAGGGGGAGATTGGAGACTGCCTGCTTCATGCTCAGACTAGTTTTGGGCAGCCTTTCTTTTTTGAGGTTTTCCTCACTGTTGCATGGTGCATTTGGATCACACGTAATGGAAGAACTTTCAGGCACATTAGGCCCTCTAGCTCTTGGAGATGTTTGTTTATCCATGATATCTCTTTGTTGGTCCATAGGGTAAAGGATAGCATCAAGCCAAAACTTATTGGTTGGATTTAGAGCCTTCCATAGTCTTATCCCTGTACTATGTTGTATATAGGTAAGCTCATTTGTATTCCCTTAGGTTAGTTCTCTTTTGCTTATTTGTTTATATTTGTAACTCTTGTATGGACACTTTGTGAGATGAATAAAGGACTGTGGGGCTGTTGCCTCACAGTAAATAGTCAAAAAAAACTTTAACTTGCTCAGGAGGTGTATATGTTTTAATATTGCTTTTACGAACCACAGTTGAAGCTTTAACATGATCCTTTATCCTAACAGGGAAAGGTGGTTTCTCAACATAACAAGTAGGAACAATAGGATCATTATAAGTGACAGTCTTTTCTTCAACTTTAATAGGTGCAGCTACTTTTACTTCTATGGGAGGATGATATTCAAACCACTTCTCCTTAGGGAGATCAACATAAGTAGCAAAAGATTCACAGAAAGAAGCTACTATCTCAAAATCAAGTCCATATTTAGTGCTAAAGTTACGGAAAATATCGGTATCCATAAAAGATTTAACACAATCAAACGTAGGTGTCATACCTGACTCCTTACCATTATCGAGGTCCCAATCTTCAGAGTTGCATTTAATTCTATTCAATAAATCCCATTTGAATTCATAAAAGAGCCAGCACAAGAAGTATAAAGCATGGTGCGATTGTTATCAGAAAGCCGAGCATAAAATTTTGAATAATTGTTTCTCTTGGAAGCTCATGATTGGGGCATGAGTATAACATTGATTTAAGCCTCCCCCAAGCTTGAGCGATGCTTTCTCCTTCGCGAGGCCAAACATTATATATATAATTGCGATCACGATGAACAAGATGCATAGGGTAATACTTTTGATGAAATTCCAATTTCAATCTTCTATAGTTCCATGATTCCATATCATCACATAGCCTATACCATGTCAATGCGTCTCCCTTCAAAGATAAAGGGAAGACCTTCTTCTTAGAAACATCATCGGGAATACCTGCAAGCTTAAATAATCCACAAACTTTATCCACATATATTAGGTGTTCATCAGGATGCTTTGTTCCATCTCCTGTAAAAGGATTGCTAGCAGTTTTTCTATTATACTCTAAGGATACTCATAAGGAATTTCATTTTCAATAGGTTCAGTAGGATGAGGAGCAACTCTTTGCTCTACTGGTCAGGGTGAAGATACCCCGAACAAGCCCCTCAGAGGATTACTTTCCATAGTAACAAGTGACAGTAAATTTCAGCACACTATATAAATTTTTCCTTACCAAATTCCACCTACCAAAGGCGCTTCACTCACCGGCAACGGTGCCAGAAAAGAGTCTTGATGACCCACAAGTATAGGGGATCTATCATAGTTCTTTCGATAAGTAAGAGTGTCGAACCCAACGAGGAGCAGAAGGAAATGATAAACGGTTTTCAGCAAGGTATTCTCTGCAAGTACTGAAATAAGTGGTAACATATAGTTTTGTGATGAGATAATTTGTAACGAGCAACAAATAACAAAAGTAAATAATGTGCAGCAAGGTGGACCAATCCTTTTTGTAGCAAAGGACAAGCCTGGACAAACTCTTATATAAGGAAAATCGCTCCCGAGGACACATGGGAATATCGTCAAGCTAGTTTTCATCACGTTCATATGATTCGCGTTCGGTACTTTGATAATTTGATATGTGGGTGGACCAGTGCTTGGGTGCTGTTCTTACTTGAACAAGCATCCCACTTATGATTAACCTCTATTGCAAGCATCCGCAACTACAATAAAAGTATTAAGGTAAACCTAACCATAGCATGAAACATATGGATCCAAATCAGCCCCTTACGAAGCAACTCATAAACTAGGGTTTAAGCTTCTGTCACTCTAGCAACCCATCATCTACTTATTACTTCCCAATGCCTTCCTCTAGGCCCAAATAATGGTGAAGTGTTATGTAGTCGACGTTCACATAACACCGCTAGAGGCTAGACAACATACATCTCATCAAAATATCGAACGAATGCCAAATTCACATGACTACTAATAGCAAGACTTCTCCCTTGTCCTCAGGAACAAACGTAACTACTCACAAAGCATAAACATGTTCGTAATCAGAGGGGTATTAATATGCATATAGGATCTGAACATATGATCTGCCACCAATTAAACCAACTAGCCTCAACTACAAGGAGTAATTAACACTACTAGCAACCTACTAGCACCAATCCCAGACTTGGAGACAAGAATTGGATACAAGAGATGAACTAGGGTTTTGAGATGAGATGGTGCTGATGAAGATGTTGATGGAGATTGCCCTCTCCCAATGAGAGGAGCGTTGGTGATGACAATGGCGATGATTTCCCCCTCCGGGAGGGAAGTTTCCCCGGCAGAACAGCTCTGCTGGAGCTCTAGATTGGATCCGCCAAGGTTCCGCCTCGTGGCAGCGGAGTTTCGTCCCGAAAGGTTGCTTCTTATTTTTTTTCTCGACGAAAGACTTCATATAGGAGAAGATGGTCATCGGAGTGCCACCAGGGGGCCCACGAGGCAAGGGGGGCACGCCCTAGGGGGGGCACCCTCGTGAGAAGGGTGTGGGCCCCCTGGTCTTCATATTTGGCAAGGATTTTTCATTTTTTATTATAAGGTGTTCCGTGGAGTTTCATGACTTTTGGAGTTATGCAGAATAGGTCTCTAATATTTGCTCCTTTTCCATCCCAGAATTCCAACTGCCGGCATTCTCCCTCCTTATGTAAACCTTGTAAAATAAGAGAGAATAGCCATAAGTATTATGACATAATGTGAAATAACAGCCCGTAATGCAATAAATATTGATATAAAAGCATGATGCAAAATGGACGTATCAGTCAGCAAGGCCGTTGCCATGCCGTTCATCACCATGATGATGTGTAAAGATGTGTAGCCGGAGGAAATTTTTATGTGGGAGAATCAATGATACGTCTCCATCCATTGCGACGTTGAGTATCGGCGCATGGTGTAACACCCACGATGCGGCTATATCTCCCACGTGTCGGAGCACGACTTAGAGGCATAACCGCATTGTAGGCATGTCGCAAGAGGGATAATCTTTACACATCCCATGTACTGAATAAGAAAGAGGTACAGAGTTGGCTTACAATCGTCACTTGACACAATACAAAAATATAGCATTACATCAACCAGATACAATCAAGGTCCGACTACGGAACCAAAATAAAAGAAGACTACCCTAATGCAAAAGAGCCCCGATCGCCCGGACTGGGCTCCACTGCTGATCAACTGGAAACGAAACAACTCAACGCACACGATCTTCATCGAGCTCCTCCTTGAGCTCGGTTGCGTCACCTGCACGGTATCATCGGCACCTGCAAGCTGGTTTTGGAAGTAATTTGTGAGTCACGGGGACTCAGCAATCTCACACCCTCGCGATCAAAACTATTTAAGCTTATGGGTAGGGAAAAGGGTATGAGGTGGAGCTGCAGCAAGCACTAGCATATATGGTGGCTAACATACGCAAATGAGAGCGAGAAGAGAAGGCAAAGCACGGTCGTGAACTAGAAGTGATCAAGAAGTGATCCTGAAACTACTTACGTTCAAGCATAACTCCAACACCGTGTTCACTTCCCAGACTCTGCCGGAAAGGGACCATCATGGCTACACACGCGGTTGATGCATTTTAATTAAGTTAAGTGTCAAGTTTTCTATAGCCGGACATTAACAAATTCCCATCTGCCCATAACCGCGAGCACGGCTTTCGAAAGTTCAAAACCCTGCAGGGGTGTCCCAACTTAGCCCATCACAAGCTCTCACGGTCAACGAAGGATATTCCTTCTCCCAGGAAGACCCGATCACACTCGGAATCCCGGTTACAAGACATTTCGACAATGGTAAAACAAGACCAGCAAAGCCGCCCGGATGTGCCGACAAATCCCGATAGGAGCTGCACATATCTCGTTCTCAGGGCACACCGGATTGTCCAAACTTCCGGTAGGCCAGCCCAGCGTTGCCCCTGGTGGCCACCGGCAGCTGACTGGTTGGACCAACACTCAGAGGAGCACTGGCCCGGGGGTTTAAAATAAAGATGACCCTTGAGTCTACAGAACCCAAGGGAAAACGGCTTAGGTGGCAAATGGTAAAACCAATGTTGGGCCTTGCTGGAGGAGTTTTATTCAAGGCGAACTGTCAAGGGGTTCTCATTATAACCCAACCGCGTAAGGAACGCAAAATCAAGGAACATAACACCGGTATGACGGAAACTAGGGCGGCAAGAGTGGAACAAAATACCAGGCATAAGGCCGAGCCTTCCACCCTTTAGCAAGTATATAGATGCATTAAAGTAAACAAGATATATTGTGATATCCCAACAATAACCATGTTCCAACATGGAACAAACTCCAATCTTCACCTGCAATTAACAACGCTATAAGAGGGGCTGAGCAAAGCGGTAACATAGCCAAGCAACGGTTTGCTAGGACAAGGTGGGTTAGAGGCTTGACATGGCAATATGGGAGGGATGATAAAGCATGTGGTAGGTATCGCAGCATAGGCATAGCAAAAGAGCGAGCAACTAGCAAGCAAATATAGAAGTGATTTCGAGGGTATGGTCATCTTGCCTGAGATCCCGCAAGGAAGAAGAACAAGTCCTTGAAGAAGACAAGCAGACGAAGTCGAACGGATCCTCACAAACACGACATTATCGGAACCAACCCGAAGAAGCAACACCGGAAAGAAGCACACAACATAGTAAACAACCAACACATGAACATGGCATGATGCACAACCAAGTATGATGCATGTCCGGTTTAATGAAGCATGGCATGGCAAAGTGCTCAAACAACCCTACAAATTAAGTGGAGCTCAATATGCAACTCCGTTGCATATTGACGAAACATCACGTGACTTATTTAGTTCTCTCTTGTTTAGGTACCCATCAATATTAAATGTTGATTAGCATGGCAAGAGGGTGAAGCATAATAAAACTACCTAACTAGGCAAGTTTGAATGAGGCCGGAACAACAAACAACAAGTCCGGAAACTCCTCATGTGCCTATTTTAAGGTTTGGTACTGTTCTGCCCTAAACACAATTTTAGGGTTGTTAAACATGCAAAGTAATGTCACCATGTTAAACTATGCATTTTTCTACCCCATTTACATATAAAGTTTGTTACAAACCGAGTTACGGTTAAATAGTTATGAATTAAAACGTTTTAACATGCCATTTGAACAAATTTAAACAAACAGCAAATTAAACATTTTAACATGCATGAAAGTTGGATATTGTGAAACTAGATCAAATTCTAGTCATATTACATATATGGCATGTTTTATTTGGATGCATGATTCAAAAGTTATTAGCAGTTTAACATAGGGGCAGTTTTGTAAATATGCAATGCTCTGAGAAATTAATAATTCTCCGTCAACAGAAAAAAAATGAGCAGGCCGAATTTGGCCGGCCCAAAAGTGCAGGCGGGGCTCGGGTGCTGCCTGACCCATGGGCGTTGGCCCGGCCAGATCTGGAGGTGGGCCTTTGCGGGGCTGGGCCGACGCGCTACCGCACTTGGCAGTGGCTGGGCTTCGTAGATGGAGTCAACAGGTGCTACCGGAGCTGGGCTTCACGCGACGCAGGCAGTCGATGCAGCAGATCCTGTCATTCAGCGCAGGGAAACAGGGGAGCGGCCGCAGGATGACTTGGCACGGCGGCTCGCCGGTGATCTTCGGCGAGGGCACCGGTGGCCGGGGACGAGGCCCAGCCGGCGGGATCCGACTGGAATGGGCAAGGGCGGCGAAGACACGGATCCGGGCGGTCGAGGCCGGATGAACTTGATCCCGGCGACGACGGAGCTTCCGCGAGCGACCAAGGCGTCTCCCACTCGTTCCCTGTGTAGAGACAGAGAGGGTGAGGCGAGAGAGATGAGAGATTTCTTGAGAGAGAGAGCGTTGCAGGGGAGCAGGAAACAACATGGGGGAGGATGGAGAGGAAGGGCACGGCAGCGGTCTACGACGGCTTGCAGGGAGCTTGTGGCGGGGCTGGAGTGACGGGAGACGGCAGAGCTTCCCGGGGTGGTCGCCGGTCGAGGCAGGGGTGAGGTTAAGCTCGGGGACGAGCTGCTTCGGTGATGAGGCAAGTTAGCAGGAGGAGGTGGGCGCGCTCGGGTGCAGCAGATCGGGCAGCTCGATCGGGGGGCGGCGCTGGCTTCAGGTGGAGCTCTAGTTGGTGGGATAGGATCCCAAGGTGGGAGGAGGAGGAAGCTGCAGGCTTTGGTGGTGGGTTGGCGAGGGGGTCGAGGGAGATTAGGTGAGGCGCTGGTGGGGGCATTTTGGATCGAGGAAGATCCCGAGGAGAGGAGGTGAGTGGGCGGCGGCGGAGGACGGATTGATGGGACAAACTTCCTAGTTTTTAGGGTTAGGCACGTAGGTAGGTGGCTTATATATATATATATTATATATATGGAAAAATAGGATTGAGGTTGGACCCTCCGATCGGAATCGGGCGGTCGAGAAAAATAGGCTCGGGAGTCTAAATAAAAAAACGGTGATGTTTTGTAGACGTTTGGGGATGATCCGGATCCAACGGTGACGACTCCCCAGGCCGGGTTTGGGACAACTTCCGGACGCGCGCTAGGGGTTTGATGCACTATGCAGAGAGGGTTTTCGGACCGTGCGATCACATCGGACGGCTCCGGACGCGAAGAGGGGTAGGTGGATGGACTAGGTGGGCTGTGGCGAGGCTGAGAGGAGAGAAGAGAGAGAGAGAGGGGTCCCGGCAGCAGTTTCCGGAGACCGAAAACGTTCGACGTTAGATCGGCAGCGGTGCCGCTATAGTTAATCGTTGGGGCAACAAACGGACTCTGAACGCGATGAAATTTGACAGGAGGTCTACTGATAACATAACAACACCACACGCCAACTTTCATCCCATTTCGAGAACATTTTCTGGCCACTTATAAAATAATATTTCGGAGGTGCCGCGGTGCGTGCAAGTGTGGTTGGGCTCAGAACGGACAACAGACGGAACTGGGGAACCCGGACGGATGCAAGTTTTGAAAACATGATGATGCAATGCACATGATGACATGATCAAATGCAACACGCAAGCGAATGAGAAGGCAACAACAACGAATAACAGGAAGACACCTGGCACATCGGTCTCGGGGCGTCACAACAATCGACCACTACGAGAGGATCTTGTCCCGAGATTGGCACCGGAGGGAAAACGGAAGAGGAAGAGAAGAGGTAAAACTAAGTTGCTTCTTTGACAGATGAGTGAAACCACAAATCTTGAGAGGTTGACAAATTGAACGAATGAAAACAATGAAGATGCACAAAGTTGAAAACACTCCGTTAGAAAAGAGGAACAAGGAACATTACTAGAACCTTGTAGGTTGAAAGACATAAGAAAAAAAAGGTTGCAACAGACACAAGTACATACAGGCACTCCGGTTGAAACAAGATGGAGAAGGAATAAGAATGATATAATTTGGACAGCACTCCGACTGTAAATGGAAGAAATCTTGACAAGATGAGAGGATACTTGAAAAGAGGACACGACACTCCGGTTAAAAGGATAAGCACGAAAAGAACATGGTCCTGACAATCCGAGAAGATGACTGAAGAGAGCAACACCACAATGCCTCCGGAAGAGATAAAAGAATGGAACCAAAAGAACGGAGGAGAAAACAACATCTTCTACCTCAAATGAGCTTGAAAAAGCATATTTAGGAGAAGGGTCAAACGGAGTTGTTGGAAATCCAACAACGAAAAGAGTAATCTTGTTGTGGGCTTATGGAAAACATCCCAAAATTATGAGGTGAAATTCTGCCACTAACGGAAACAATAGATTGGATAGATATGAACAAGGAGACGAGAAACTTATTTCACCGGGAGGATAAAAGAAGAACTTGGGTCATTTGTAAGCACCATAAATAGCAACAATCCTTAGGGAAGGCTTTAGGTGAAACATGACACAAGATAACTCCAATGAAGAGATTGATGGGTTTAAATATCTCATTCCTAACAACTTTTGAATCATGAAACATGAAGGGAAATTGTCAACAATGGCATAACACCACCTCAAAAGATAAGGTAAAAAGAATTGCACTCCGGATTGCAAGATGAAGAATGCTTGAGCTCCCTTGAAAAGAATTTCAATGAACGCTTCGAGAAGGAATTAAACCCTTTATGAACCATCATGTAGAGCCTCCGTGAAGAACTCCGGTAACAAAAGAATGATCAAACGAAATGAAGGATGAAAAGAATAAGGTTGAAGCCTTGCAATGATTAGATGGATCTCCGTGGTGATATAATTGCGAGAGCTTGCAACTATTGGAAAAAAAGATAAAAGCATCTCGAACCGAGAATGTGATATGATGAACCTCCAGAATAAGGAATTAATCACTTGGATGAAACAAGAATAAGAATTACATTATGCTTATCCTTCACCAATTAAATTGATGACAAACAATGGATTTGGCACACTACTTATTCTCGTAGAAAGGATTAAGCGAGATATAGCGCAAACTTGGGAAGGTATTCAACGAACCACCGGTAGGATTGAAACAACGAATGAATTGATACAATAACAAAGGAAGAGAAATCTTGAACGAACCACCGGTAAGAATTGAAAAAAGGATGAAGAAAAGATAAAGAAACACCGGGAAGAATTTGCAGATGAACGAAGATGCTCGAGAGAATTTAGATACAAGTCAAACGAATAGATCATGAACTGATTAGAGGATATTTTAACGAAGCACCGGTAAGATTTGGAGAACAAAAGCTGAAAGCTGAGTATGAATAAACCCGAAATGGTGGCCTTCGGAGAATCAAATTGAAAAGAATCTTGAATTTTCTCCGGATAGGTGAAAAGAATTCTCACAATCAAAAACAATTATGAGGGGATGGCATCAAGCTAGAATCACGAATCTTCGAGAGGATGGACAAGATATGGAGGAAAAATTCTTCTTCGGTCTTCAAATGTTGAGAATGACGATGAGAGACACCACCATGAATTGTTGAGATACTCCAGGATGACGAATAGAAAGGTTGAACCAATGATGAAAAGACTTTGAAAGATCTTGGAGAAGGCATTTGACTGAAGATAATTCATTCTGACGTCAAACTTGGAAAAGAATTTGAGAGTAACTCCGGGAATATTAGAAGAGTCAGATAAGATCCTAGGAAAAGACCTGTGGGTTAGGGCCCACTCAAAAGAAACACTATTGAAATGATTGCTTGAAAGGGGGATTGCACCGGTTGAATTAAAAGGCTCGAATGAGATAACATCCTTGAAAGATCTTGAACGAATGCAGAGTGGAAACACGAATCTTCGAGATATATTGAGCACTCCGAAACAATTGAATAGCGAGAAATGAATTAATATTAGGTGCACCGGCATGAGAAGGTATTTGAAACGAGGAAAAGGCTATGATCAACAAAGCTTGAATTGGATCCACCGGAGAAGAAAAGAATGATGAACTTGTAGAGCATCTTCATGAGAAACACCGGATAAGAACATTGAAAGAAAAGAATGGAGAGACTTCCCATCAATAAAAGGATACTTGAATAAGAAACCTGAGTCCTTGAAGAAAAAAGGGTTGGGTGGGCGGGAAAACAAAGGCAACTTGAGGACAGATGAAACGAACAACGTTGGGAAAACCGAGAGGTGATCTTGCGGATGTTGAAATGATCGGATCCACTTGAAGAGAAACACACCGGTTGAAAAGGATTGACATGACAATCTCGATTAATTAGGAAGGATTAGTATTCACATAGAAATATGAGAACACCGCTTAGGAAAGGTATGGAATCAACATTTGACTTCGAAGCAACTCGAATACCACAACTGAAAACAAAACAAAGGATTGGCTTGCAGAATAAGCCGGAACAAACATATGATAGAGATTTCGTCCGAAGTTTTCATGGTGGGGCCCACACGGGCTCGATCGTACATCACCACCGTGTACAAGGCAGTGCACATGACATACGAAGCATGCCCGATTCAGCATAGCCAAGGACTCTTTAAGACACAACGAGACCACTTCAAAACCAACCGTGGATGGGCGGACCACTAGACGTCGAACCCCAATTTCATATCATACATCTGTCGGAAAGATATCCTAAGAGCTACTTGAATTCCCACTTATAAACTCCCGAAACTTTCCAGTTATGCAATCAGGTGTTGGGGATATAGGGGAAGCATAATATCTCACCCAAACTAGCAAATCCTACATCCAGCTGTATCCATCCTTCAACACATAAGCAAGAAACCTTTGGAAATCATTTACCTCAACCTTCAAAAGGCATCCATTATACGAGTTATGGAAATACTTCCGAACTCCCGCCCCAGTAATGGGCTGGAGTGACAGGAGACGGCAGAGCTTCCCGGGGTGGTCGCCGGTCGAGGCAGGGGCGAGGTTAAGCTCGGGGATGAGCTGCTCCGGTGATGAGGCAAGTTAGCAGGAGCAGGCGGGCGCGCTTGGGTGCAGCAGATCGAGCAGCTCGATCGGGAGGCGGCGCTGGCTTCAGGTGGAGCTCTAGTTGGTGGGATAGGATCCCAAGGTGGGAGGAGGAGGAAGCTGCAGGCTTCGGTGGTGGGCTGGCGAGGGGGTTGAGGGAGATCGGGTGAGGCGCTGGTGGGGGGCATTTTGGATCGAGGAAGATCCCGAGGAGAGGAGGTGAGTGGGCGGCGGCGGAGGAGGGATTGATGGGACAAACTTCCTAGGTTTTAGGGTTAGGAAAGTAGGTAGGTGGCTTATATATATATATGGAAAAATAGGATTGAGGTTGGACCCTCCGATCGGAATCGGGCGGTCGAGAAAAATAGGCTAGGGAGTCTAAATAAAAAAAATGGTGATGTTTTGTAGACGTTTGGGGATGATCCGGACCCAACGGTGACGACTCCCCAGGCCGGGTTCGGGACAACTTCCGGACGCGCGCGAGGGGTTCGATGCACTGTGCAGAGAGGGTTTTCGGACCGTGCGATCACATCGGACGGCTCCGGACGCGAAGAGGGGTATGTGGATGGACTAGGTGGGCTGTGGCGAGGCTGAGAGGAGAGAAGAGAGAGAGGGCCCGACAGCAGTTTTTGGAGACCGAAAACGTTTGACGTTAGATCGGCAGCGGTGCCGCTATAGTTAATCGTTGGGGCAACAAACGGACTCTGAACGTGATGAAATTTGACAGGCGGTCTACTAACAACATAACAACACCACATTCCCACTTTCAACCCATTTCGAGAACATTTTCCGGCCACTTATAAAATAATATTTCGGAGGTGCCGCGGGCGCGTGCAAGTGTGGTTGGGCTCAGAACGGACAACAGACGGAACTGGGGAACCCGGACGGATGCAAGTTTTGAAAACATGATGATGCAATGCACATGATGACATGATCAAATGCAACACGCAAGCGGATGACAAGGCAACAACAACGAATAACAGGAAGACACCTGGCACATCGGTCTCGGGGCGTCACAACACTCCACCACTACGAGAGGATCTCGTCCCGAGATCTAGGATGGCACCGGAGGGAAAACGGAAGAGGAAGAGAAGAGGTAAAACTAAGTTGCTTCTTTGACAAATGAGTGAAACCACAAACCTTGAGAGGTTGACAAATTAAACGAAAGAAAACAACGTAGATGCACAAAGTTGAAACCACTCCGTTAGAAAAGAGGAACAAGGAACATTACTAGAACCTTGTAGGTTGAAAGACATAAGAAAAAAAGGTTGCAACGGACACAAGTACATACAAGCACTCCGGTTGAAACAAGATGGAGAAGGAATAAGAATGATATAATTTGGATAGCACTCTGACTGTAAATGGAAGGAATTGAACATGATCTTGACAAGATGAGAGGATACTTGAAAAGAGGACACGACACTCCGGTTAAAAGGGTAAGCACGAAAAGAACATGGTCCTGACAATCCAAGAAGATGCGTGAAGAGAGAAACACCACAATGCCTCCGGAAGAGATAAAAGAACGGAATCAAAAGAACGGAGGAGAAAGCAACATCTTCTACCTCAAATGAGCTTGAAAAAGCATATTTAGGAGAAGGGTTGAACGGAGTTGTTGGAAATCCAACAACGAAAAGAGTAATCTTGTTGTGGGCTTATGGAAAACATCCCAAAATTATGAGGTGAAATTCTGCCACTAACGAAAACAATAGATTGGATAGATATGAACAAGGAGACGAGAAACTTATTTCACCGGGAGGATAAAAGAAGAACTTGGGTCATTTATAAGCACCATAAATAGCAACAATCCTTAGGGAAGGCTTAAGGTGAAACATGACACAAGATAACTCCAATGAAGAGATTGATGGGTTTAAATATCTCATTCCTAACAACTTTTGAATCATGAAACATGAAGGGAAATTGTCAACAATGGCATAACACCACCTCAAAAGATAAGGTAAAAAGAATTGCACTCCGGATTGCAAGATGAAGAATGCTTGAGCTCCGTTGAAAAGAATTTCAATGAACGCTTCGAGAAGGAATTAAACCCTTTATGAACCATCATGTAGAGTCTCCGTGAAGAACTCCGGTAACAAAATTATGATCAAACGAAATGAAGGATGAAAAGAATAAGGTTGAAGCCTTGCAATGATTAGATGGATCTCCGTGGTGATATAATTGCGAGAGCTTGGAACTCTTAGAAAAAAAGATAAAAGCATCTCGAACCAAGAATGTGATATGATGAACCTCTAGAATAAGGAATTAATCACTTGGATGAACCAAGAATAAGAATTACATTATGCTTATCCTTCACCAATTAAATTGATGACAAACAATGGATTTGGCACACTACTTATTCTCGTAGAAAGGATTAAGCGAGATATAGCGCAAACTTGGGAAGGTCTTCAACGAACTACCGGTAGGATTGAAACAACGAATGAATTGATACAATAACAAAGGAAGAGAAATCTTGAACGAACCACCGGTAAGAATTGAAAAAAGGACGAAGAAAAGATAAAGAAACACCGGGATGAATTTGCAGATGAACGAAGATGCTCGAGAGAATTTAGATACAAGTCAAACGAATAGATCACGAACTGATTAGAGGATATTTGAACGAAGCACCGGTAAGATTTAGAGAACAAAAGCTGAAAGCTGAGTATGAATAAACCCGAAATGGTGGCCTTCGGAAAATCAAATTGAAAAGAATCCTGAATTTGCTCCGGATAGGTGAAAAGAATTCTCACAATCAAAAACAATTATGAGCGGATGGCATCAAGCTAGAATCACGAATCTTCGAGAGGATGGACAAGATATGGAGGAAAAATTCTTCTTCGGTCCACAAGTGTTGAGAATGATGATGAGAGACACCACCATGAATTGCTGAGATACTCCGGGATGACGAATAGAAAGGTTGAACCAATGATGAAAAGACTTTGAAAGATCTTGGAGAAGGCATTTGACTAAAGATAATTCATTCTGACGTCAAACTTGGAAAAGAATTTGAGAGTAACTCCGGGAAGATTAGAAGAGTCAGATAAGATCCTGGGAAAAGACCTGTGGGTTAGGGCCCACTCAAAAGAAACACTATTGAAATGATTGCTTGAAAGGGGGATTGCACCAGTTGAATTAAAAGGCTTGAATGAGATAACATCCTTGAAAGTTCTCTAACGAATGCAGAGTGGAAACACGAATCTTCGAGATATATTGAGCACTCCGGAACAATTGAATAGCGGGAAATGAATTAATATTAGGTGCACCGGCATGAGAAGGTATTTGAAACGAGGAAAAGGGTATGATGAACAAAGCTTGAATTGGATCCACCGGAGAAGAAAAGAATGATGAACTTGTAGAACATCTTCACGAGAAACACCGGATAAGAACATTGAAAGAAAATAATGGAGAGACTTCCCATCAATAAAAGGATACTTGAATAAGAAATCTGAGTCCTTGAAGAAAAAAGGGTTGGGTGGGCGCAAAACCAAAGGCAACTTGAGGACAGATGAAACGAACAACATTGGGAAAACTGAGAGGTGATCTTGCGGATGTTGAAATGATTGGATCCACTTGAAGAGAAATACACCGGTTGAAAAGGATTGACATGACAATCTCGATTAATTAGGAAGGATTAGTATTCACATAGAAATATGAGAACACCGCTTAGGAAAGGTATGGAATCAACATTTGACTTCGAAGCAACTCGAATACCACAACTAAAAACAAAACAAAGGATTGGCTTGCAGAATAAGCCGGAACAAACATATGATAGAGATTTCGTCCGAAGTTTTCGTGGTGGGGCCCAGACGGGCTCGATCATACATCACCATCGTGTACAAGGCAGTGCACATGGCATACGAAGCGTCCCCGAGTCAGCATAGCCAAGGACTCTTTAAGACACAACAAGACCACTGTAAAACCAACTGTGGATGTGCGGACCACTAGACGCCGAACCCCAATTTCATATCATACATCTGTCGGAAAGATATCCTAAGAGCTACTTGAATTCCCACTTATAAAGTCCCGAAACTTTCCGGTTATGCAATCAGGTGTTGGGGATACAGGGGAAGCATAATATCTCACCCAAACTAGCAAATCCTACATCCAGAAGTATCCATCCTTCAACACATAACCAAGAAACCTTTGGAAATCATTTACCTCAACCTTCGAAAAGCATCTGTTATACGGGTTATGGAAATACTCCCAAACTCCCGCCCCAGTACTGGGTGGCGTCGAGGTTATCTCACCAACAACTGCATAAAAGTGATTTTTGATGTCGGCGAAAACTCAGGTATTCCAGAACTGCAACGATAAAATTGTGACGGCAACACCTCGGAGCTCAACTCCCCGGGACACTGTCACAACCCCTAAATGTCAGGAGGCACCAAGAACAATGTTCTCGTCACAAAACCATCGGAACGATTCCAAGATACCCGCGTGATCCTAAATTTTTTTTCGTGAAATTTGAGAAGAGAAGAGTCAAAACTCTACGTCAGGAAGCCTCACCAGAGCGATGAAGGGATTGAGGAGTAAAGACAATCCTACTCTCCGATATATATATAATCCTATAAGACTCAAAACATTTTTCTAGACTCAACAACACCAGCGATTCGATCAAGCAGGGGGCTCCTAAGTCGGGGAAGGCTCTGATTACCAACTTGTAACACCCACGATGCGGCTATATCTCCCACGTGTCGGAGCACGACTTAGAGGCATAACCGCATTGTAGGCATGTCGCAAGAGGGGTTAATCTTTACACATCCCATGTACTGAATAAGAAAGAGGTACAGAGTTGGCTTACAATCGTCACTTGACACAATACAAAAATATAGCATTACATCAACCAGATACAATCAAGGTCCGACTACGGAACCAAAATAAAAGAAGACTACCCTAATGCAAAAGAGCCCCGATCGCCCGGACTGGGCTCCACTGCTGATCAACTGGAAACGAAACAACTCAACGCACACGATCTTCATCGAGCTCCTCCTTGAGCTCGGTTGCGTCACCTGCACGGTATCATCGGCACCTGCAAGCTGGTTTTGGAAGTAATTTGTGAGTCACGGGGACTCAGCAATCTCACACCCTCGCGATCAAAACTATTTAAGCTTATGGGTAGGGAAAAGGGTATGAGGTGGAGCTGCAGCAAGCACTAGCATATATGGTGGCTAACATACGCAAATGAGAGCGAGAAGAGAAGGCAAAGCACGGTCGTGAACTAGAAGTGATCAAGAAGTGATCCTGAAACTACTTACGTTCAAGCATAACTCCAACACCGTGTTCACTTCCCAGACTCTGCCGGAAAGGGACCATCATGGCTACACACGCGGTTGATGCATTTTAATTAAGTTAAGTGTCAAGTTTTCTATAGCCGGACATTAACAAATTCCCATCTGCCCATAACCACGAGCACGGCTTTCGAAAGTTCAAAACCCTGCAGGGGTGTCCCAACTTAGCCCATCACAAGCTCTCACGGTCAACGAAGGATATTCCTTCTCCCAAGAAGACCCGATCACACTCGGAATCCCGGTTACAAGACATTTTGACAATGGTAAAACAAGACCAGCAAAGCCGCCCGATGCGCCGACATCCCGATAGGAGCTGCACATATCTTGTTCTCAGGGCAACACCGGATGAGCACTTCGTACAACTAAAACCAGACCTCAAGTTTCCCCTAGGTGGCGCTGCAAAGGACTCTAGTTCGGACCAACACTTAGACAAGCATAGGCCAGGGGGGCTTAAATTAAGGATGACCCTCGGGAGAGCGACTCCCAAGGGAAAAGTAGGTGGTGGTGAGGCAAATGGTAAAACCAAGGTTAGGCCTTGCTGGAGGACCTGATCAGACTCGGAATCCTGGTTACAAGACATTTCGACAATGGTAAAACAAGACCAGCAAAGCCGCCCGGATGTGCCGACAAATCCCGATAGGAGCTGCACATATCTCGTTCTCGGGGCACACCGGATTGTCCAAACTTCCAGTAGGCCAGCCCAGAGTTGCCCCTGGTGGCCACCGGCGGCTGACTGGTTGGACCAACACTCAGAGGAGCACTGGCCCGGGGGTTTAAAATAAAGATGACCCTTGAGTCTGCAGAACCCAAGGGAAAATGGCTTAGGTGGCAAATGGTAAAACCAAGGTTGGGCCTTGCTGGAGGAGTTTTATTGAAGGCGAACTGTCAAGGGGTTCCCATTATAACCCAACCGCGTAAGGAACGTAAAATCAAGGAACATAACACCGGTATGATGGAAATTAGGGCGTCAAGAGTGGAACAAAACACCAGGCATAAGGCCAAGCCTTCCACCCTTTAGCAAGTATATACATGCATTAAAGTAAACAAGATATATTGTGATATCCCAACAATAACCATGTTCCAACATGGAACAAACTCCAATCTTCACCTGCAATTAACAACGCTATAAGAGGGGCTGAGCAAAGCGGTAACATAGCCAAACAACAGTTTGCTAGGACAAGGTGGGTTAGAGGCTTGACATGGCAATATGGGAGGCATGATAAAGCATGTGGTAGGTATCGCGGCATAGGCATAGCAAAAGAGCGAGCAACTAGCAAGCAAAGATAGAAGTGATTTCGAGGGTATGGTCATCTTGCCTGAGATCCCGCAAGGAAGAAGAACGAGTCCATGAAAAAGACAAGCGGACGAAGTCGAACGGATCCTCACAAACACGACGTCATCGGAACCAACCCGAAGAAGCAACACCGGAAAGAAGCTCACAACATAGTAAACAACCAACACATGAACATGGCATGATGCACAACCAAGTATGATGCATGTCCGGTTTAATGAAGCATGGCATGGCAAAGTGCTCAAACAACCCTACAAATTAAGTGGAGCTCAATATGCAACTCCGTTGCATATTGACGAAACACCACGTGACTTATTTAGTTCTCTCTCGTTTAGGTACCCATCAATATTAAATGTTGATTAGCATGGCAAGAGGGTGAAGCATAATAAAACTACCTAACTAGGAAAGTTTAAATGAGGCCGGAACAACAAACAACAAGTCCGAAAACTCCTCATGTGCCTATTTTAAGGTTTGTTACTGTTCTGCCCTAAACACAATTTTAGGGTTGTTAAACATGCAAAGTAATGTCACCATGTTAAACTATGCATTTTTCCACCCAATTTACATATAAAGTTTGTTACAAACCGAGTTACGGTTAAATAGTTATGAATTAAAACATTTTAACATGGCATTTGAACAAATTTAAACAAACAGCAAATTAAACATTTTAACATGCATGAAAGTTGGATATTGTGAAACTAGATCAAATTCTAGTCATATTACATATATGACATGTTTTATTTGGATGCATGATTCAAAAGTTATTAGCAGTTTAACATAGGGGCAGTTTTGTAAATATGCAATGCTCTGAGAAATTAATAATTCTCTGTCAACAGAAAAAAAATGAGCAGGCCGAATCTGGCCGGCCCAAAAGTGTAGGCGGGGCTCGGGTGCTGCCTGACCCATGGGCGTTGGCCCGGCCGGATCTGGAGGTGGGCCTTTGCGGGGCTGGGCCGACGCGCTACTGCACTTGGCAGTGGCTGGGCTTCGTAGACAGAGTCAACGGGCGCTACTGGAGCTGGGCTTCACGCGACGTAGGCAGTCGATGCAGCAGCTCATGTCATTCAGCGCAGGGAAACAGGGGAGCGGCCGCAGGATGACTTGGCACAACGGCTTGCCGGTGGTCTTCGGCGAGGGCACCGGTGGCCGGGGACGAGGCCCAGCCGGCGGGATCCAGCCGGAATGGGCAAGGGCGGCGAAGACACAGATCCGGGTGGTCGAGGCCAGAGGAACTTGATCCCGGCGACGACGGAGCTTCCGCGAGCGACCAAGGCGTCTCCCACTCGTTCCCTGTGCAGAGACAGAGAGTGTGAGGCGAGATAGATGAGAGATTTCTTGAGAGAGAGAGAGCGTTGCAGGGGAGCAGGAAACAACATAGGGGAGGATGGAGAGGAAGGGCACGGCAGCGGTCGACGACGGCTTGCAGGGGGCTTGTGGCGGGGCTGGAGTGACGGGAGACGGCAGAGCTTCCCGGGGTGGTCGCCGGTCGAGGCAGGGGCGAGGTTAAGCTCGGGGACGAGCTGCTCCGGTGATGAGGCAAGTTAGCAGGAGGAGGCGGGCGCGCTCGTGTGTAGCAGAACGAGCAGCTCGATCGGGAGGCGGCGCTGGCTTCAGGTGGAGCTCTAGTTGGTGGGATAGGATCCCAAGGTGGGAGGAGGAGGAAGCTGCAGGCTTCGGTGGTGGGCTGGCGAGGGGGTCGAGGGAGATCGGGTGAGGCGCTGGTGGGGGGCATTTTGAATCGAGGAAGATCCCGAGGAGAGGAGGTGAGTGGGCGGCGGCGGAGGAGGGATTGATGGGACAAACTTCCTAGGTTTTATGGTTAGGAAAGTAGGTAGGTGGCTTATATATATATGGAAAAATATGATTGAGGTTGGACCCTCCGATCGGAATCGGGCGGTCGAGAAAAATAGGCTAGGGAGTCTAAATAAAAAAACGATGATGTTTTGTAGACGTTTGGGGATGATCCGGACCCAACGGTGACGACTCCCCAGGCCGGGTTCGGGATAACTTCCGGACGCGCGCGATGGATTTGATGCACTGTGCAGAGAGTGTTTTCGGAGCGTGCGATCACATCGGATGGCTCCGGACGCGAACAGGGGTAGGTGGATGGACTAGGTGGGCTGTGGCGAGGCTGAGAGGAGAGAAGAGAGAGAGAGGGCCCAACAGCAGTTTTCGGAGACCGAAAATGTTCGACGTTAGATCGGCAGCGGTGCCGCTATAGTTAATCGTTGGGGCAACAAACGGACTCTGAACGCGATGAAATTTGACAGGCGGTCTACTGATAACATAACAACACCACACGCCAACTTTCATCCCATTTCGAGAACATTTTCCGGCCACTTATAAAATAATATTTTGGAGGTGCCGCGGGCGCGTGCAAGTGTGGTTGGGCTCAGAACGGACAACGGACGGAACTGGGGAACCCGGACGGATGCAAGTTTTGAAAACATGATGATGCGATGCACATGATGACATGATCAAATGAAGCACGCAAGCGAATGACAATGCAACAACAACGAATAATAGGAAGACACCTGGCACATCGGTCTCGGGGCGTCACACATGGGTAAAGTTGGTTTGAAAGAATTCCGGCGGAATCGAAAACTGTGTTATGAAGAGGTGGTCGGTCTCAATGCAGAGTTCAAGGGTGCAAAAGTTCCTCGAGTAATGGATGAGCCAGTGTACCTTTCCTCGAGACACCACAAGGTTGGCATGGATGAATTGGTACTTGAGATGTTCAAAGCATTTTCTAGGTTTGCTCCAGCTCGACTCAGCAGAGGAGAAAGAGAGGCACGATTTTTCTTCCGTGAGAGGTATGGTTGTGCTTTCGCGATAGGCACGGCTGTGCCTCCTCGAAAACGAAAAAAAACACGTTTTTCTTCTTTCGCGAGAAGCATGGTTTTGCTTCCGCGAGAGCACGGGCGTGCCTCTTTCCGAAAGGGAAAAAAACCCGTGCTTCCGGTTCGGTTTTTTGTCCGATTTTTTGTCCGTTTTTTCGTCAAAAAGAGTTCGTCAAAACCGATCAACATGGGATCTAGTTTTAAAGATCTCGACGCGATGAATCCAACAGTGAAAACGATTCGAGATTTGGACACACAGTTTAAGCGATAAAACATTTTGAATAAACGAATCTACAAAAAAAAGAAAAGTCCCAGGTTGCGACAAGTGGCGCACAAGTGCGTCACTTGTTGCAACCTGAAAAGATGGAAGTGATTTTTGCAATGAATACTCATTAACTAGTGATTTCGGATTTCTTGGCCCAACCAGGCTGCGTCAAGTTCGTGGTTGTGTGCCTGCGTTGGCCCATCAGGCCAACCTAATAACCAGTGCAAACTAGACTCCCTTTAGCGTTTTCTAGCAGCGGTGAAAACGAGCGACACAGCAGACGCATAGGTATAAAAATCCTTGCTAACTGTTAGGCGCCGGCTCACCGGCCGAAAAAGTTTTGGCCGGTTGCCTCCCAGCCCTCGGATGCAGCAGCTTTTGTTCGTTGGATCTAGTCTCCCCCATTTCCAAAAAAACTGCATCGTCATCTCCCCCACGCTCGCTCTCTTCTTTTTTCTTCACTGAGCGAAATGCTACAGCACCGCCGCTACCGCCCCACCCCCTCGACTTGCTTCTTTTGTTCGTTGGATCTAGTCTCCCCCCTCCCAAAAAAAACTGCATCGTCATTTCCCCCACGCTCGCTCTCTCCTTTTTTCTTCACTGAGCGAAACGCTACAGCGCCGCCGCCACCGCCCCACCCCCTCGACTTGCAGCAGGGCATCTCGTACTTGCTGTCTGACACCACCGCTCGTCGTGTGTTGTGTGTGCCACCATCGCAGCCCCCTGGATGCAGCTTCCATGAACGCTATCGCCAAAAATCTCCGCCACGCAGCTAGTCGCCGGTAACAGACCCCCCTGCGCGCACGTCGTGTCGGGCACTGGTAGCAACAGCCGTTGCCGGTTCCAGGAAATCAGTTGGCCGGTTGTAGCACCCCCAATAAATTGCCATGGCCATGGCAACCGTGGTCGTCTCCGGTCGTAGCAGCTTCCATGGCCGGTTCCAGCAAAAATGGATTGCGTGGTTGCAGCACTTGGTCGCCGTCATGGCTGCCGTTGAAAAAGGTCGTAACCCACACAAATACACGGTTCCAGCACTGTCATGTACAGTTGTAGCATCTGGAAAGCAGGTTGCAGCAAAACGCACATCGTTGCTGGGTGCGATGCAGTGACTGGTCGCAGCGAAAACCCATGCCGATTGTAGCATCTGCCGATGTCGGTTGTAGCACAAAAGCCTTACCAACCCACATCACCGGCCATGGCCGACGGAAGATGTGACCGGTCGCAGCAATCGCCGTGCCGGTTTAAGCATCTGGTGTAGCCGTTTCCAGCAGAAACCACATCGCCGTCCGAGGCCGCCGGGGTCCTGTTGTGTCCGATCGTAGCAAAACACCGTGCCGGTTGTAGCACTTGCTGTGACTAGTTCCAGCATTGGCTGCTCTTTGGTTCCGGCGACCTCGTCGCCACCATGGTTGAAGCATCTAATGGCCGCCGCCATTCCCCCATCATCCAGATCCAGCATCTCGGTGCCATCCCCGCCGCATCTATTTGTGGGCATACGCAGCACTACCGCCGCGCTGTTGTAGGTGGCCCGGCGCGCGCCCATCCTGTCGCTAATCCCTAGCACCACCCTCGTTGTTGCCCTGGCCGCCGTGCACGCTGAAGACGACCCCCGCGAGAGGATAATGTTGATTGGGCAAGAACTAATCATAGCCACGAATCGCTTTGCGATGGCAAGGCCTGCGCGTGACCGGCCCAAACTTCGGCCGGTCCGCCAGGTGGAAACGATTTCCAAAATCTTTTTCTCATAATCGAGGTATGGCCGCCGCCATATCTTGTCCACCGGAGTCCTCCGCCACCGAGTGGGTGGCCAAAGTTGTCTTTAAATAGCATAGATGACAATATAGACTCCATATTGACACTCCAACACTCTAGTTTATATTTTTTGTGTTTGCGGCAATTGTGTGATTAGTTTTGAACTTCGGCCAATTCTATTACTGCCACTAGTTGCAACCTACCGTGGGTTTTGCTCTTACTTTTCGGTCTTGCTTGGTTTTACCCTTGTAGTATTTGTCTCACGACTCGCTCAAATGCCATTCTATCACGGCTCCGTGTTGTCAGCGTTGTTTGACCATCGTTTCGAACATTTTTGCTCCTCATTCGATACCCCTAGCCGTTCAGTCAGCGTTTTCCTCGCGTTAGCCAGGAGAAAAGAGAAGAGGCGGGAAGAAGGAACGGTGGGAGGGGGCGACACAAAGGAGTGGTGCAGGGGCATGGCGATGATATGGATGTCGGAGAGCTCGTCGCCGCCCGTCGTTGAGGTAATTTCCAGGTATTGTGCTTGTCAAATTTCTTCCTGTTTTTCTAAGGTTTGCTCGATTTCAGAATAAATTGTGGGGTTTTCATCAAATTGGGTAGACTCGTGGTCGGAGCCCGCCGCCCAGAGTTGCTGCCCCTGGCGGTGGTCACCGTATTTGACTCCAAGGCGGTGTGCGACTCCGTCTCTGTTAACCAATCTTACCCACACGGTGGGCGCCTCCTTTCTTTTATTAATGATATTATAATTGATGCTACGAGTTGTTGCAAGTTCATGAGACAGACATGCATGCTGGACATGCATGCGACCGGCTCCAGGTTGAAATTTGTATGACACATGTTCCAACCGAATCAACACTAGGATTTTGCGTGAGAAAAAAACATAACATAATAGTAGGATAATACACGACAATGGCTGCAAATGCAGTCCAACAAGAATCATTTTTTTTAAAGTGGAAAAACCCTCGCATGTGCATCGAGTGATGCCCACACCCCTACAAGAAGCATAGTTGAAAATAAATTTGCATGATCTTAAATTTTGCTACATCATTACAAAATTAAGATTCATATAACGTTTACCCGTACTGTCATAGCTTCCAAACTCAACGTTAAGCAAGATACTATCAAAATTAAACACTAGAAAATAAATATAGGAGTCCATGGTATGGTCTTCAATGAGCCTCCAAGCTAGACATGAAGAAGGCTGGCCAATCAATCTCGAAAGGCACGACGGTCTGTTCTTTAAGGTTGCCAGACGTGGCCGTGACCACATCAATTGTCCCTGTTTCGAGATTGACAATGCGCATGAAACTGCGTCGGTCAGTGACAAGCAGCGCCGCACTCTTCTCGCCCAGATACATGTAGAGTGTTTCGATGGTCCGCGGGGGTTTGTGCTTGAGCTCGATGACCTCAGTGTGTAGCACGTCAGCAAGGCCATTGCCACGCCCCTCGTCACCATGACGATGGGTAAAGATGTGTAGCCGGAGGAAATTTTTATGCATGAAAATCAATGATACGTCGCCATCAGTTGCGACGCTAAGTACCGGCGCATGGGTAAAGCTGGTTTGAAAGAATTCCGGCGGAATCGAAAACTGTGTTATGGAGAGGTGGCCAGTCTCAATGTCAAGTTCAAGGGTGCCAAAGTTCCCCGAGTAATGGATGAGCCAGTGTACCTTTCCTCGAGACACCACGTCGTTGGCATGGATGAACCGGTACTTGAGATGTTCAAAGCATTTTCTAGGTTCGCTCCAGCTCGACTCAGCGGAGGAGAAAGAGAAGATTTTGTAAGGTCCCCCGGAATACTCCACCATGATGACTATCACTTTGAAGAATGTTTTGTACCTCGGCAATGGTTTTTGCCGTTGTTGTCCCTTGGGACAGTGGTCTGTGTCGGTTAGAATGGCGCACTGGGCATTGCTCATGGTAGAGGCCACTTCGTGTAGCGGAGGTAGTTTGTCCCATGTGCCGGCTAGAGGGTTGCATACGGCCAGACGAATTTGTCGCCGTTCAATCATATCAGTGCAGTCGGGGCGTGTGCGGAGAAAGACGAGAAGGAGGCCGGAGCGCGAGGCGAGTGGAACTGCGTCGTGGAACAAGTCATCGGCGGTGGGGAAGAAGGAGCCAAGCAAGCGGCGCCAAGGGCCCAGCGGCGATCGCGGCACCGGGACGAAAGCCGTCGTTCCGTATATCCACGTGTCATGAAAGAAGCCGAGGAGAGAACACGGGTGGCGCGCACCCTCCGGCCAGCGGCGGCGGAGAAACGAGGGGTCGGCCACGAGGGCTCGAAACCGTTTGCACGACACGGCGCAGCGGAAGAGCGTGGCGACGTCGTCCGCGACGCGCGCCAGGATATTGAGGACGACGTCGTTCGGGAGCGTGGCCGTCCTCTTCGTCTTCTTCTTCTTCTTCCTCTGCCTTCTCTTCTTCCGCGGGGCGACGCGAGCGACGTCCTTCATGCAATTGGATGAGAGATACGCCGGAGATTGGTTTCTGGAGCCGGGCGTGTACGCATTACCTTTGTATGTTGATGATGATCAAGCCTGTTGCTCCTTCAGAGTCCAGGTCGGTTCAGTTTAGTTTTTCCTTCAGATTCCAGTTCAGTTTAGTTCACGCCTGCTTGTTTTGCAAATAAAAGGGAATTCTTTCCCTATTTAACGCTCTTTGGTGTCAAATAGGCGCCACAACGCACAGGCGACCCATGGAGCGTGCCAGCCCATATACAAAGCAGAACGCAGGTTACAGTTTTGGGAACCTTCAGGTTTTTATTTCTGATGATATTTCTTTCACTAGTTTTTTCTTCTTTTTTCTTTCAGTTTTTAATTTTATTTTTTATTTTCTTATCTTATTTTTGAATGTTTGAAATAAATAAATAATGTACAGACTTGCAATAAAATTATTCCGTTTTGAAAAGCTATCCAGCTTTTACAAAAATGTTCAAACTTTCAAATAATGTTCACATTTTTAAAATTTTATTCGTACTTTCAGGAAATGTTCATAATTTTCGAACAATGTCCGGAATTTAAAATTTTGTTTGTGTTTACAGAAAGATTTTATTTTTTAAAAAAGCTATTAAAAATCATGTTTATGAAAAAATCGTAATTTTTAATAATACTCTGGATTACAAAAAACAATATCGAAAAACAATCTCTGTTTTCCCCAAAAAATCACATATTTAAAATGTTCGACAATTTTCAGAAATGTGTTTCGAAATTTTAAAAATAGTTTACTTCAGAAAATGTCGTGTATTTGGGAAAATATTCATGTTTCTCAAAAAGTGTTTTGAAATAAGATTTAATTTTTGAAAATAAGTTTTTTGGTGTTCATGTGAAAAAGCAAATGAAAAAGCTACAGTACACTACAGCTACAATATGCCAACCAGATCACTACAGTAATTGGGTCGCTACATTACGCACTAGCCTAGAGGGGAGTGCCCTATGCGTTCGGCCAACTATTTTACGCATTAAGCATCAAATAGGTGTTCCCAAATAGAAGAACCTGACACATGCTATATTTCTCTACTCCTAATGAAGCAGTTGGTGAATAATCTTTACGGTTTATTTTCACTGGTTTTTTCGTTTGCTTTGTTTTCGTCTCACCTCTCACCGCCACCCCTTCACATTGGTTTTTTATCGTCTAATAAAAACTTTCCTAACTAGCAAATTTTTAAATGGGTAGGAACCGATAGCACTTACCAAACAATGAAATCCAGTTTCATGACAATCAATGCTAAAATCTTAACTTTCCTAATGCATCGATCCTTACCTTTCCTAACAATCAAATCTTCTATTATTAAAAGGAAATTGGTGAATGATGATTCATCATTCAACTCCTCCATGGGACTGCAGATCAAGGCCTTATGGCGGCGAACTACATGCTGCCTGTCGGCTCTGGCGGGGGCAGGTCAAACCTTCCTCAACCTTTCTCTCCTGCACGTTCCATCTCCATCGTTCTTTTTGGTTGTCCAATTTTTTTGGTCCAACGCATAGAATATGCACGCACACACCTTCAACCTCCTCGCTCGCTCACGTCTCCCTCCTCTCCTCTCTCTTACGATGTTGTTGCCACCACAACGCCAGCTGGACTCCTCCCAGTACCAACATCCACCACTGCCTCGCTATTCTACCCCGCCCGCCGCGGCGAAACCCTACCTAACTCTTTCTCCACGTCATTGATGCCGCCATCGTCAGCCTCCTTCCATGCCTCCCGCGCCCTTTTGTCACACATCCAGAGATATATGGACTAGATGATTGGAACTAAGCAGGAGCATCTCGTCGCATCTGTCACACACCGAGTTCCAATCATCGAGGTTTATGTGGTCTTGTGTGGTGAGCAGAGCGGTTGGATTGATTTCTTTGCCGTTGTTCTACGCCCTCCACTGCATGGGCGAGCAATAGTGGCAATGCGTATGTAGGGCAAGGAAATGGATGCATCATGCATGTGTGTATGCATATTCACTTGCTTGCTCTTTCCTTGCTGTCATAGAATAGAGCAGCGGGAGAGGCTTTTTTACTGCCAATTCTTTCAAAACTTGCATATTTTGGCCACTTAAATATGGTTGCCTATTTATTTGATGTGATCTATCTTTTGTTTTTTCTCCTAAAGATATATATGTTTTGTTTTACTGACCAAAGCGAGTGTGCTTTTCGAAAAGGAGGGAACAAACAGAAGCATGTCAATCGGATCTGAGCCACCTACTATATATATTGCCACTAATGGAGGAAGAGAAGAAGAATTGTTGCCTCTAATGGCACGACACACACAAACAGGTGCCCACCTCTTCCTTTTTTGAATATTTCTTCTTTTTTGGGAGTGTCAAAGTGACATAAGTTATGTGATAATGCATGGAAAAATCATATAGAGGCATGTATGAACCAACTACACAAGCAGGTCAGAGCTCATGCGGTGTGGAATTTAGGATCAATCATGCATTTTCATAGTTGATGGTTGATGCACACACAACTTTGGTGACATAGCTGGTAGTTGATGGTTGACTATCCTATGGGTGAACCTAACCCATTCGTAATTCCCTCTGTAAAGAAATATAAGAGCGTTTAAATCACAGTGGTCTAAACACTCTTATATTTCTTTACAGAGGGAGTACATATTATTATTTTTATAATAGATCAATGTTTGCGCTCGTGCTTCATTTTCATTAAATCAATCTTTGTCCATGGTATTATTCATATTCCTCTGATTATTGGAGTTGGGAATTACATTAGGGACAGTGGAAGAACTGCGGGCGGGATCATGTGCAGATAGCTTGGGGATATATGTTTGCCTTATATTTTTAGATTACTCTTATTTGCTTATGCATGTCCTTCTACGGATCAGTTTTGGATGTTTGACTTCTGGAAGTTCCCGGCTGCACATCCCAACCTCAACTGAAGTCTCACCATCGAGGATGTTCAGGTGCTTGTTGTTCTTCAGTTACTGTTGCTCTTTAGATTCATGTCTTAGATATTCTTAGGACAGAAATCTTATGGAGTTTAATGATCATTCATTTCAACAAATATATGTGATATTTCCGTGTAAAAGGCTGCCTTCCAAAATTATGGTGATTTGATGTTTCTTTCAACATTATTTTGTTTATAATCTGAATCTGAAGCTAACTATACGTCCTTAAAATGTTGCCAGTTAAGAAGTAGAAATTTAGTTAGTCCCTGTTGGAACCCAACCCTTTGCCCTAGCTCCTCTCTCTCTCTCTCTCTCTGTGCATCTCACTCTCCCGCTCTGGCAATAGCCTAGAAGAAGGAGGAGGAAGAAGAAGAACACGATGGACACGGCGAGAGTTTCTGGTGCACGAACGCCACCGCACGAAAGGGTATTTTTCCCAAGCAACAAACTCGCCCACACATGTTACAACGATCACCGTGTCAATCTTATACCCGGGCCAACGCTGGGCCACGACCAGCACGTCTATCCACTACTTCGTCTGGTCCGGCCTGCTTCGCGTGCCCACGACGCGCTCGCGCTCGCGTTCGCCACGCTGAGCCCGCAATAGGCCTGCATGATCACCCCACCCAGATCGCCAACATCATGGCCTACGCACACACACGTACGGTGTCCACCCACACGGGCACTCCCGTGCACCACACGCACGTGCACACACACAAACACCTACAGCGCAGACCCGACGCGCCCAACGCGCACCCACACACGCGACCGACGCGTCTAATCCGTGGCCGCGGCTTATTTGGCCAACACTCACCTCCTAAGCTGCAACTCAGAGGATTCAAGGCTCGAGGTCGTTGCCGATCTCCACCAGGAGTGCGCGCTCCGCCGCCGGCGCCTTTCGCAGCTTGGGGCACTCGCGCTTGAAATGGCCGCGCTCGCTGCAGCTGTAGCAGCGTCCGCACCGCTTGCCTCCACCGCCCAGTGTGTCGTACTGCCCGAGCCGTCGTCGTGGTGGTCGAGGCCGCCTCCGCCAAGCCGACGCTGCCGAGCTTCCCATTGCACCGCAGTCAGCATGAGCTCCTCACCGTCGCACCTACCCCCGTCCTGCCCGCGACGCCGGGTCCGTTCGTCAAATGCTTTGAGCCGCCCCAAAGCCTCCTCGTATGCCATCTCTTTTACATTGCAAAATTGTTCAATTCTGACGACGGCGGGGTAGAGGCGGTCCGGAACCGTGTCCAACATCTTCTTCACGAGCGCAGCATAGTCGAGCACTGCCCCGAGACCTGCATAGCGCGTCGTCATGCTGCCACGCTTCCCGCGTAGGCTGTCCAAGTCGTCGCTGTCCGCCATCCGCAGCCAGTCGAACTCGCCGCGGAGCGACGCGAGCCGGGCCGCCCGCACCCAATCAGCAACGACGAAGCGCACCTTGAGGGAGTCCCATACCTCCTTCGCGGTGGGCTTCGTCGACACCGGCAGCAGCACTTTCGCCGACAGCACCCCGAGAAGCATCGCCCGCGCCGTCTTGCTCTTGTCGGCATCGATCGTCGTGCCCTCCGCCGGAACGACCACCCTCACAGCCCCTAGGCACCAAGAAAAGCTTCCACCTTGATCGCCCAGGAGGTGTAGTTCGTCGTGGTCAGCGGTGGTACCGGCAGCGAGAACGAGCCACCACCGCCATCGTGCGGTACGAGTGCCATGGCCGCCGGCGTTCACCTTCGAAACCGGGCTCTGATGCCAGTTGTTGGAACCCTAGCCTTGCCCTAGCTCACCACTCTCTCTATCTGTGCACCTCACTCTCCCGCTCTGGCATGAACTGAGTAGAAGGGGGAGGAAGAAGAACACGGTGGACACGACGAGAGTTTCGGGCACACGAACGCAACCGCAAGAACGGTATTTTTCCCAAGCAACAAAATCATCCCACACATGTTACAACGATCACCGTGGCGATCTTATACCCGGGCCAGCGCTCGGCCACGACCCCGCCTGGTCCGGCCCGCTCCGCGCGCCCACGACGCACTCCCGCTCGTGCTCGCCATGTTAAGCCCGCAACATACCTGCGCGGTCACCCTGCCCAGGTTGCCAACAACATGGCCTACGCACACACACGTATGGTGTCCACCCACACGGGCACCCCGGGCACCACACGCATGCACACACGCAGACCTACACCGTGGACCCGACAGGCCTAGCGCGCACCCACACATGCACCCGACGCGTCCGACCCATGGCCGCGGCTTATTTGGCCAACAGTCCCTCTACCGAGGATGGAACTCGGCAAACGCATGGCTGAGTTTATTTGGCTTTACTGAGTTCCCAAGAAACTCTACTCGGCAATTCCAATAGAGAAAACTATCACATGATCCGCCATAATTATACAGGAAAATAATATGTATGCATGGTCTATAATGAAATTTACAACAGAGATTCACTCGCTCATGATTCTACCTAACACGGTCTACTATGCGGGGAGGCGTTTTGGCTCAAAAAACAGTAGAATTTTAAAAAAAATCTGAAATTTTTCATAGATGTTTGTGTTAGTGTCGCAAGAATGCTTGACAATTTTCATGCAAAACGGAGCAGCAGCGTTTCGTTTGTGAAAAGAACAAATTTGGGTGTGGCATTGTGGGGTAACAATTGATAATTTTGGATGATGTATTATGATGCTGACAACGAGGTTACTGGAGCTCATTAAAATAGCAGTATGAAATAAGCCTGCATATATTTGTTGGTTTTCAATTTAAGCCTTTCAACTCAACTGAAATTATTATTTGTACATTATTTACTAACATTTACCCCCTGTTTTCGCAGGCTATATAGAATGATTGCATGTTTTAATCAAGAAGTCCTCAATAGGTGGACTGACTCAAAATGGAGAAGCATGCTGGTAGCTTTTCTGTTGATTGTATTAAGCATTTAAGTTCGTAGCAATTCATAACGTCAATATCTTTGGGATGCTTTGTAATATTTTATAAAACTGTGTTTTTTTGGCCTGATCTGGCGTGCTGTCCATAGACGTCCTTACCCAATTCCTTCTCACATATGGTATGGTTTTTCGGATAGCCTAGACATATGAAGACAATTTAGGGGTGTCGATTCTCTCTCTCTCTCTCTCTCTAATAGAATAATGAACAACCGATAAGACTAATATTATAGACCTTCTCCTTAGTCCTACCGTGCATTATTTGACTTTTGTGCTAATACAAGGAAAAATATGTTGTGAACTTGTGAATTGTGACCTACTCCATCCGTTCCCAAATATAAGTCTTTTTGGAGATTCCAATATGGACTACATACGAAGCAAAATGAGTAAATCTATATTCTTAAATATGTATATATATACATCCATATGTAGTTCGTATTGAAATCTCTAAAAATACTTAAATTTAGGAATGGAGGGAGTATATTTTCTGGGCAAGTTTTAGCCTTTTTATTTGCAATTGATGCTGCATGTCATTCACCCTTTCACCCTTATATTTGATGTTAATGTCTGACTGTATGTCTAATTAGGGTTTCTCTTCAGTTGGTTGGTGTTTGAATGTGATTTGCTCGCTTCCCTTTTAGGCATATCTCCTATTACAACACACCCATTTCCTTTTGAGTTTTATGTGAAAATCCTTTTGAGCCGACACACCAAACATGAAGTTACATAACTCAAATAAAATTCAATTTTTTTTTCAAAAATACAAATAAATGCCAATGAATTTTTAAACAATAAATGTTATCAAAGATTGATATGTCTACCTGTCACAAGAGAGGTAGGAGTAGCATGTTCTAGAAGATGTGTTTTTCTGTAGTACTTTCTAAATGGTAAATTGTATGATTTCAAGTGCCTAAATCCATATTATGTAATAGTTTGCCAGCCAATTGCATATTGCAATGAAGTTTCTGGTTGGAACATCTTGAAACATTTGTTTAAACGAAAAAAATCCTTCATGTGTTGATTTTAATTAATGGATAATAACAATGCACATGCTTTTATGATGCAATCGATTTTAAGAACTAAAAAAAGGCATTCAAGTGTTATTATCATTTGTAATGCATTGCAGAATAAAGAGTTCAATGTTTGTGTACCACCTTCTTTATTTTGTGCATCAGGTGTATAGGGTCGAATTACAATTTTTTTTATCGAAGTACATTTCAAGCGAATTAGATTCCAATTACTTTTTTATTTGTTATTGCCTATCTTTCTATGTATGTAAAATTTTACATCCAACCAATACAAATTTTCAAATGCCCGTGGCAACGCACGGGCAGTCTACTAATAGACGTCGGTTGCGTCTAGTTTCTGTCTAGTCATGAGCTAAATAGTGGGATGGTACGATAGAAACAAAAACATGGCGTATGATCAGTTCTAAGTTGTTCGGTTTCTAGGCGAATTATTATAAATTCATATAAAGGATGTTGGAGTACCCGGTCCCTCGGAGCCTCCGCGGGCGAGAGTACCCCGTGCAAACCATTGCATGGAGGCATGCCGCGGGCGCCTGTGCAGTGCTCTCTGCGCCATCCAATCTATGAGGACACCGCGCATCTAGCCATCTCGTATCAGGTGTCTATGATAGGTGGACCGCGGGCGTGCCCAAGGCCAGCGTCTTGTGGTGGCTCTCAACCGCACCAGCGTGCGACGGCGACCCCGGACACGCCTGTCGGCGTCCTTTGGCCCCATGCGGGGTTCGTCGCTCACGCGGGCTGACCGTGCCAAAGCTCGGCTTGGCAAGGAAGCCCTCTAGACCGTCCGTTTTTCATTGGCCTCCCGCGGCTACCTACTTGGGGCTCTCCGTGACGTCCGATCTGCTCAGCCGGCGTGCACCCAGGCGTCCTGCCTCGGGTGGGTGGACTATGGGTGCGGCTTGGGACACCGTTATGTGGTGGCTTTTGGTCGCCCCCACGTGCACCTTCTCATGTGATGCCACGCGAGGGATGAGGAGGTCGGGTCCGCATGTCAACATCCTTCCTCCCCGGAAAGGCGGCTTCGCTCGCGCGAGCCAGACACCGTATGTGCGCCTAGCTTGGCGGGGTGAGTGTCGTCCAGCCAGGCGCTATTGAATGCGAGCCGCGCACCCGCGTGCGTTCGATGCGGGTGCGAGTGTTGCATGGCCGGCTGCACAAGCCGGTTGGGCCCGTCTGGCTGGGTGACACTGTAGGGTTGTTGCTTGGGTGTGATACGCCAGTTTGTTGCGGTATCATGCGTAGGGTGTTCTTGGTGTATAATGGGGGTTACCCCTGATGAGTAACTTTGGAGATTCGGTAACAGATAGTAGAAAGGTTCCCACCCTCTTCCCCCAAGGAATGACTCTGAGTTATGAAACCCATGAGAGGACATGCACTTGTGATAAGGGTTTATACCAAGCTTTCGCGAGAGTAATTTTAAGTTTTTAGACCAGATCATAATCACTGTTGTTACTGTCACACTTATAATGTAAATTGGCATATGTATGATGACTTGATACTTACAACCATATGTTTATGCTCGGGATCATCATGATCTTAATTTGTGCGTTGGAAGACTTCGGTTTAGATGTGTTTGCAACGACTTGAAGTGGGCAATGTGTCCAAATTACGTCTAGATCGTAGGCCCTATCAGTCGCGCGGGTTACCTAGGTAACTAAGATAAATCAAACAAATGCTTTGGGCATTTAATGACTACACCTCATGTATCTTCAAGGACTAGATACTGAATCTTCTTGTCATTGGTCTCCATAATTGCGTTTCACTTACTCCTTGCTCCTAACCTCCTCGTGGCTTGAACTCCGTGATCTTGGGTGCCTGCAAGGTCAAAGAACATGAGAGAGACAAGAGATAACTACGATGCAATTTTATTTCACACATACATGACGTTCATTTGTAGTCCTTCTATCGATCCCCGTCCCTTGTACAAACACATCGGGTTGCAAGGTTATACCTCAACCCATTGCCTTAACGAATTACTCACACATGTCGTCCAGATCGCATGAAGAAAGCATTGAAGAATACATTAAGATGAAAACCTTATTTATAATTATATCTTACAACGGTTGCAGGATGCTATAGACGATTACAAGTATGGCTAACTTGGAGGTGGATTGTTGTGGTGGTGAAGATGGTGGTGGCTATGGAGATGAGATGGGAAATGGAGGCAACTAGGGTTTGTGAATGGCTTCTAGTGCGGAGGTGTAGAGGTTCTGGCGTCTGCTCTTTGCGAACGGGGCCCTTTATAAAAGTTATTCAGGTGGAAGCCACGGTGTCGCGGATGGCTGGTACGAGTGCTAATGCGAGACGCCATCTTCCGTCTGTTGGTGGCGGTGCACCTTCCCACTTGATTTCTTCTATCTTCATTTTGCTTATTTCCATGTATATGATTGAGTTATTTAAATCAAGTCTTTTATATAAAGAGAAAGGCATAACACTAACACCAGCTCCTAAATAACATAAAGCAGTTTTCACATGATTCTTTTTGATGGAGCAAGGTATAGTTGGTATTCCTGGATCTCCAAGTTTTTTAGGTACTCCATCTTTAAAAGTATAATTAGCAAGCATAGTGGAGATTTCAGCTTCCGGTATTTTTCTCTTATTGGTGATGATGTCTTTCATGTACTTTGCATAAGGAGGCATGATACGTCCATTTTGCATCATGTTTTCTTACTGTTATTTATGATGTTTTTATCCATAATAATGCTTTTTGGAGTAATTCTGATGCCTTTTCTCTCATAATATGCAAGTTGTACACAAAGAGGGAGAATTCCGGCAGCTGGAAAAGCTACGCCAGGCTACCTATTATGCACAACTCCAAACAAACTGAAACTTCACGGAGATTTTTTATGGAATATTTGAGGAATATTGGAGCAAATAACTACCATAGGGGGGCCACCAGGTGGGGCACAACCCACCTGGGCGCGCCAGGGAGCCCAAGCGCGCCCTGGTGGGCTGTGCTCACCCAGGCCCACCTCCGGTGCCCATCTTCTGGTATATAGGTCATTTTGACCTAGAACAAGTAAGGAGAAGACTTTCGGGACGGAGCGCCGTCGTCTCGAGGCAGAACTTGGGAAGGAGTACTTTTTTCCTCCAATGGAGCGATTCCGCCGGGAAAACTTCCCTCCCGGAGGGGGAAATCATCGTCATCATCATCACCAACAACTCTCCCATCGAGGGGAGGGAAATCTCCATTAACATCTTCAACAACCATCTCATCTCAAACCCTTGTTCATCTCTTGTGTTCAATCTTGTTACCGGAACTATAGATTGGTGCTTGGGGGTGACTAGTAGTGTTGATTACATCTTATAGTTGATTACTATATGGTTTATTTGGTGGAAGATTATATGTTCAGATCCAATATGCTATTTAATACTCCTCTGATCATGAGCATGATTATCATTTCTGAGTAGTTACTTTTGTTCTTGAGGTCACGGGAGAAATCATGTTGCAAGTAATCATGTGAACTTGATATGTGATCGATATTTTGATAGTATGTATGTTGTGATTCCCTTAGTGGTGTCATGTGAACGTCGACTACATGACACTTCGCCATATTTGGGCCTAAGGGAATGCATTGTGGAGTAGCAATTAGATGATGGGTTGTGATAGTGATAGAAGTTTAAACCCCAGTTTATGCGCTATTCCGTAAGGGACTGATTGGATCTAAAAGTTTAATGCTATGGTTAGAATTTATTCTTAATACTTTTCTCATAGTTGCGGATGCTTGCGGGAGGGTTAATCATAAGTAGGAGGTTTGTTCAAGTAAGAACAACACCTAAGCACCGGTCCACCCACATATCAAATTATCAATGTAGCACACATAAATCGAACCAACATGATGAAAGTGACCAGATGAAATTCCCGTGTACCCTCAAGAATGCTTTGCTTATCATAAGAGATTGTTTTGGCCTGTCCTTTGCCTCAAAAGGATTGGGCTATCTTGCTGCACTTTTGTTACTACTATCGTTACTTGCTCGTTACAAATTATCTTTCTATCAAACTACTCCGCTACTTACAATTTCAGCACTTGCAGACATTACCTTGCTGAAAACCACTTGTCATTTCCTTCTGCTCCTCGTTGGGTTCGACACTCTTACTTATCAAAAAGAGCTACAATTGATCACCTATACTTGTGGGTCACGGCTATTTTCTGGCACCGTTGCCGGGGAGTGAAGCGCCTTTGGTAAGTGGAATTTGGTAATGAAACATTTATATAGTGTGCTGAAATTTATTGTCACTTGTTACTATGGAAAACAATCCTTTGAGGTGTTTGTTCGGGGTATCTTCACCTCGACTGGAACCACAATTAGCTACCCCTCAACCTACTGCACCTATTGAAAATGTTGAATATGAAATTCCTTCGGGTATTATAGAACAACTGCTAGCCAGTCCTTATGCAGGAGATGGAACCGAACATCCTGATATGCACTTGATATATGTGAAACAAATTTGTGGATTGTTTAAGCTTGCAGGTTTGCCCGGGGTTGAAGTTATGAAAAAGGTTTTCCCTTTATCTTTGAAGGGAAAAGCATTGGCATGGTATAGGCTGCGATGATATTGGATCTTGGAATTAGAATCGTCTGAAAGGAGTTCCACCAAAAAAATTATCGTATGCATCTAGTTCATCGTGATCGATATTGTATATATAATTTTTGGACTCGTGAAGGAGAAAGTATCGCTCTAGCTTGGGGGAGGCTTAAGTCAATGTTATATTCATGCCCCAATCATGAGCTCTCAAGAGAAATTATTATTCGGAACTTTTATACTCGGCTTTCTCGTAATGATCAAACCATGCTTGATACTTCTTGTGCCAGATCTTTTATGAAGAAGACTATTGAATTCTGGTGGGATCTTTTGGAAAGAATTAAACGAAACTCTGAAGATTGGGAACTTGACGAAGGTAAAGAGTCAGGTATCAAGCTTAAGTATGATGGTGTTAAATCTTTTATGAATACTGATGCTTTTCAAAAGTTTAGCACTAAATATGGACTTGATTATGAGATAGTAGCCCCCTTTTGTGAATCATTTGCTACTCATGTTGATCTCCCTAAAGAGAAGTGGTTTAAATATCACCCACCTATTAAAGAAGAAATCGAAGAACCGTCACCAATTAAAGAAGAAACTATACTTTATAATGTTGATCCAGTTGTTCCTTCTGCTTATATTGAGAAACCACCTTTCCCTGTTAGGATAAAGGAACATGCTAAAGTTTCAACCGTGGTTAACAAAAGCTATATTAGAACACCTAAACCTGATGAACAAATCAAAGTAGAACCTAGTATTGCTATGGTTAAAGATCTCTTAGAAGATATAGATGGGCATGTTATTTAATTCTATGAAGAAGCTGCTAGAATTGCCAAACCTGATAAAAAAGATAAACATAGACCTATTGTTGGCATGCCCGTTATCTCAGTTAAAATAGGAGATACTGTTATCATGGTTTATGTGACATAGGTGCTAGTGTGAGTGCTGTCCCTTACACCTTATATCAAGAAATTATGAATGACATAGCACCCGCAGAGATAGAAGACATAGATGTTACTATTAAACTTGCTAAGAGAGACACTATATCACCAATTGGGATTGTTAGAGATGTTGAAGTCGTGTGTGGGAAAATAAAATACCCTACCGATTTTCTTGTTCTTGGTTCCCCACAAGATGACTTTGTCCCATTATCTTTGGTAGACCTTTCTTGAACACTGTGAATGCTAAAATAGATTGTGAGAAACAAACTGCCGGTGTTAGTTTTGGTGATGAGTCTCATGAATTTAATTTTTCCAAGTTTAGTAGAAAACTTCATGAAAAATAATTGCCTAGTAAATATGAATTAATTGGTCTTGCTTATATTGCTGTGCCTCCTACTGATCCATTGGAACAATATTTGCTAGACCATGAAAATGATTTACATATTCATGAAAGAAATGAAATAGATAAAATTTTCTTTGAACAACGTCCTCTGCTTAAACATAATTTGCCTATTGAAACTCTAGGGGGTCCTCCTCCACCTAAATGTGATCCTGGGTTTGAATTAAAACAATTTTCAGACACTTTGAAATATGCTTATCTTGATGAAAAAAAGATATATCCTGTTATTATCAGCGCTAACCTTTCAAAACGTGAAGAAGAAAGATTATTGAAAGTTCTAAGGAAGCACAAAGCTGCTATTGTATATACTACTGGCGATTTAAATGGCATTAGTCCCACTCTATGTCAACACAAAATTAATATGGAACCTGATGCTAAACCCGTTGTTGATCACCAACATCGGTTAAATCCGAAGATGAAAGAAGTGGTAAGAACGAAAATACTAAAACTTCTAGAAGCAGGTATAATATATCCTATAGCTGATAGTAGATGGATAAGTCATGTTCATTGTGTCCCTAAGAAAGGAGGTATAACTGTTGTTACTAATGATAAGAATGAACTTATTCCACAAAGAATTGTTACAGGCTATAGAATGGTAATTGATTTTAGAAAACTAAACAAAGCAACTAGAAAAGATCATTACCCTCTGCCTTTTATCGATCAAATGCTTGAAATATTATCTAAGCACACACATTTTTGCTTCCTTGGTGGATATTCTGGTTTTCCTCAAATACTTGTTTCTCAACTTCATCAAGAAAAGACCAATTTTACTTGTCCCTTTGGAACTTATGCTTATAGATGTATGCCTTTTGGTTTATGTAATGCACCTGCTACCTTTCAAAGATGTATGACTGCTATATTCTCTGAATTTTGTGAAAATATTGTTGAGGTTTTCATGGATGACTTCTCTGTTTATGGGAAGTCTTCTGATGATTGTTTAAGCAATCTTGATCGAGTTTTGCAGGGATGTGAATAGACAAATCTTGTCTTGATTTGGGAGAAGTGCCACTTTATGGTTAATGAAGGTATTGTGTTGGGTCATAAAATTTCTGAAAGAGGTATTGAAGTGGAGAAAGCTAAGGTTGATGCAATTGAGAAGATGCCATGTCCTAAAGATATAAAAGGTATTCGTAGTTTCCTATGTCATGCTGGTTTCTATAGGAGATTTATCAAAGACTTTAATAAATTTCTAGGCCTCTTATGAGTCTTTTGCAAAAGGATATTCCTTTTGTTTTTGATGATGATTGTTTAGAAGCCTTTGAAACACTCAAGAAAGCCTTAATTTCTACACCTATTGTTAAACCAGCTGATTGAACTTGCCTTTTGAAATTATTTGTGATGCTAGTGATTATGCGGTTGGTGTTGTTCTAGGACAAATAGGTGATAAAAAATTGAATGTTATTCATTATGCTAGTAAGACTCTAGATAGTGCTCAATGAAACTATGCTACTACTGAAAACAAATTCTTAGCGTTGGTGTTTGCTTGTGATAAATTTAGACCTTATATTGTTGATTCCAAAGTAACTGTTCACACAGACCATGCTGCTATTAAATATCTTATGAAAAAAAGATGCTAAACCTAGACTTATTCGATGGCTTCTCTTATTACAAGAATTTGATTTACAGATCACTAATAGAAAAGGAGCTGAGAACCCCGTAGCTGATAATTTATCTAGGCTTGAAAATGTGCCTGATGACCCACTACCTATTGATGATAGTTTTCCTGATGAGCAGTTAGCTGTAATAAATGTTGCTCATAGTACTCCTTGGTATGCTGACTATGCTAATTACATTGTTGCTAAATATTTACCACCTAGCTTTACTTACCAACAAAATAAAAATTCTTCTATTATTTAAGACATTACTTTTGGGATGACCCACATCTTTATGAAGAAGGAGTAGATGGTATTATTAGACGTTGTATACCTGAGCATGAATAGGGAAAAATCCTATGGAAATGTCACTCCGAAGCTTATAGAGAGCATCATGTTGGAGACTGAACTAGTCACACGATATTGCAATCTGGATTTTATTGGCCTACTCTCTTCAAGGATGCCCGTAAGTTCGTCTTATCTTGTGATGAATGTCAAAGAATAGGTAATATTGGTAATCGTCAAGAAATGCCTATGAATTATTCACTTGTTGTTGAACCATTTGATGTTTGGGTATTTGATTACATGTGACATTTTCCTTCGTCTAATGGGTATACACATATTTTGGTTGCTGTTGATTATGTTACTAAATGGGTAGAAGCTATTCCAACCAGTAGTGTTGATCACAACACCTCTATTAAAATGCTTAAGGAAGTTATTTTCCCAAGGTTCGGAGTCCCTAGATATTTAATGACTGATGGTGGTTCACACTTTATTCATGGTGTTTTCCATAAAATGCTTGCCAAGTATGATGTTAACCATAGAATTTCATCACCTTATCATCCTCAGTCTAGTGGTCAAGTTGAACTTAGCAATAGAGAAATAAAATTAATTTTGCAAAAGACTTTTAATAGGTCCAGGAAGAATTGGTCTAAGAAATTGGATGATGCACTTTGAGCTTATAGAACAACATATAAAAATCCTATGGGTATGTCTCCTTATAAAATGGTTTATGGAAAAGATTGTCATTTGCCTCTTGAGTTAGAACATAAAGCATATTGGGCCATTAAAGAGCTCAACTATGATTTCAAACTTGCTGGTGAAAAGAGGTTATTTGATATTAGCTCTTTAGATGAATGGAGAACCCAAGATTACGAAAATGCAAAATCATTCAAAGAAAAATTTAAAAGATGGCATGAGAAAAGAATCCAAAATCGTGAGTTTAAAGTCAGAGAATATGTTCTTTTGTACAAATCTCACTTCAAATTCTTTGCAGGAAAACTCCTCTCAAAATGGGAAGGCCCATATGCCATCGAGGAGGTTTATCGGTCTGGAGCCATCAAAATAAATAATGCCGAAGGTACTAACCCGAAGGTTGTCAATGGACAACGAATAAAACATTATATCTCAGGTATGCCCATTAATGTTGAAACTAATATTATCCAAACTTTGACACCGGAAGAACACATGAAAGAGTCCTTCTAGAACACTCCAGAATCTTGAAAATAAGGAGGTACGTGATATGGTAAGTAAACGGACGAGAGACGGCAGAGCTTCCCGGGGTGGTCGCCGGTCAAGGCAGGGGCGAGGTTAAGCTCGGGGACGAGCTACTCCGGTGATGAGGCAAGTTAGCAGGAGGAGGCGGGCGCGCTCGGGTGCAGCAGATCGAGCAGCTCGATCGGGAGGCGGTGCTGGCTTCAGGTGGAGCTCTAGTTGGTGGGATAGGATCCCAAGGTGGGAGGAGGAGGAAGCTGCAGGCTTCGGTGGTGGGCTGGCGAGGGGGTCGAGGGAGATCGGGTGAGGCGCTGGTGGGGGCATTTTGGATCGAGGAAGATCCCGAGGAGAGGAGGTGAGTGGGCGGCGGCGGAGGAGGGATTGATGGGACAAACTTCCTAGGTTTTAGGGTTAGGCAAGTAGGTAGGTGGCTTATATATATATGGAAAAATAGGATTGAGGTTGGACACTCCGATCGGAATCGGGCGGTCGAGAAAAATAGGCTAGGGAGTCTAAATTAAAAAAACGGTGATGTTTTGTAGACGTTTGGGGATGATCCGGACCCAACGGTGAAGACTCCCCACGTCGGGTTCGGGACAACTTCCGGACGCGCGCGAGGGGTTCGATGCACTGTGCAGAGAGGGGTTTCGGACCGTGCGATCGCATCAGACGGCTCCGGACGCGAAGAGGGCTAGGTGGATGGACTAGGTGGGCTGTGGCGAGGCTGAGAGGAGAGAAGAGAGAGAGAGAGAGAGAGAGAGAGAGAGAGAGAGAGAGGGCCCGGCAGCAGTTTTCGGAGACCGAAAACGTTCGACGTTAGACCGGCAGCGGTGCCGCTATAGTTATTCGTTGGGGCAACAAACGGACTCTGAATGCGATGAAATTTGACAGGAGGTCTACTGACAACATAACAACACCACACGCCAACTTTCATCCCATTTCGAGAACATTTTCCGGCCACTTATAGGATAATATTTCGGAGGTGCCGCGGGCGCGTGCAAGTGTGGTTGGGCTCAGAACGAACAACAGACGTAATTGGGGAACCCAGACGGATGCAAGTTTTGAAAACATGATGATGCAATGCACATGATGACATGATCAAATGCAACACACAAGAGAATGACAAGGCAACAACAACGAATAACAGGAAGACACCTGGCTCATCGGTCTCGGGGCGTCACACATGGGTAAAGCTGGTTTGAAAGAATTCCGGCGGAATCGAAAACTGTGTTATGGAGAGGTGGTCGGTCTCAGTGCAGAGTTCAAGGGTGCAAAAGTTCCTCGAGTAATGGATGAGCCAGTGTACCTTTCCTCGAGACACCACAAGGTTGGCATGGATGAATTGGTACTTGAGATGTTCAAAGCATTTTCTAGGTTCGCTCCAGCTCGACTCAACAGAGGAGAAAGAGAGGCACGATTTTTCTTCCGTGAGAGGCATGGTTGTGCTTTCACGATAGGCACGGCCGTGCCTCCTCGAAAACGAAAAAACACGTTTTTCTTCTTCCGCGAGAAGCATGGTTTTGCTTCCGCGAGAGGCACGGGTGTGCCTCTTTCCGAAAGGGAAAAAACCCGTGCTTCCGGTTCGGTTTTTTGTCTGTTTTTTCGTGAAAAAGAGTTCGTCAAAACCTATCAACATGGGATCTAGTTTTAAAGATCTCGACGCGAGGAATCCAACAGTGAAAACGGTTCGAGATTTGGACACGCGGTTTAAGCGATAAAACATTTTGAATAAACGAATATACGAAAAAAAAACTTCCAAGTGCGCCACTTGTCGCAACCTAAAAAGATGGAAGTGATTTTTGCAATGAGTACTCATTAACAAATGATTTCGGATTTCTTGGCCCAACCAGGCTACGTCAAGTTCGTGGTTGTGTGCCTGCGTTGGCCCATCAGGCCAACCTAATAACCAGTGCAAACTAGACTCCCTTTAGCATTTTCTAGCAGCGGTGAAAACGAGCGACACAGCAGGCGCATAGGTATAAAAATCCTTGCTAACTGTTAGGCGCCGGCGCACCGGCCGAAATTTTTTGGCCGGTTGCCTCCCAGCCCTCGGATGTAGCAGCTTTTGTTCGTTGGATCTAGTCTCCCCCCTTCCCAAAAAAAACTGCATCGTCATCCCCCCACGCTCGCTCTCTCCTTTTTTTCTTCACTGAGCGAAACGCTGCAACGCCGCCGCCGCCACCGCCCCACCCCCTCGACTTGCAGCTTTTGTTCGTTGGATCTAGTCTCCCCCCTCCGAAAAAAATTGCATCGTCATCTCCCCCACGCTCGCTCTCTCCTTTTTTCTTCACTGAGCGAAACGCTACAGCGCCGCCGCCACCGCCCCACCCCCTCGACTTGCAGCAGGGCATCTCGTACTTGCTGTCTGGTACCACCGCTCGTCGTGTGTTGTGTGTGCCACCATCGCAGCCCCCCTGGATGCAGCTTCCATGAACGCTATCGCCAAAAATCTCCGCCACACAGCTAGTCGTCGTGCTCGTCGCTGGTAACAGACCCCCCTGCGCGCGGGTCGTGTCGGGCACAGGTAGTAACAGCCATTGCCGGTTCTAGGAAATCAGTTGGCCGGTTGTAGCACCCCCAGTAAATTGCCATGGCCATGGCAATCGCGGTCGTCTCCGGTCGTAGCAGCTTCCATGGCCGGTTCCAGCAAAAATGGATTGCCTGGTTGCAGCACTTGGTCGCCGTCATGGCTGCCGTTGAAAAAGGTCGTAACCCACACAAATACACGGTTCCAGCACTGTCATGTACAGTTGTAGCATCTGGAAAGCAGGTTGCAGCAAAACGCACATCGTCACCGGGCGCGATGCAGTGACTGGTCGCAGCGAAAACCCATGCCGATTGTAGCATCTGCCGATGTCGGTTGTAGCACAAAAGCCTTGCCAACCCACATCGCCGGCCATGGCCGACGTGAGATGTGACCGGTCGCAGCAATCGCCGTGCCGGTTGAAGCATCTGGTGTAGCCATTTCCAGCAAAAACCACATCGCCGCCCGAGGCCGCCAGGGTCCTGCTGTGTCCGATAGTAGCAAAACACCGTGCCGGTTGTAGCACTTGCTGTGACTGGTTCCAGCATCGGCTGCTCTTCGGTTCCGGCGACCTCGTCGCCACCATCGTCGTTGTAGCACCGTTTCCCATCGTTACAGCTCGCCGCCCCGTGGTTGAAGCATCTATGGCCGCCACCATTCCCCCGTCATCCAGATCCAGCATCTCGGTGCCATCCCCGCCGCATCTATTTGTGGCCGTACGCAGCACTACCGCCGCGCTGTTGCTGGTGGCCCGGCGCGCGCCCATCCCGTCGCTAATCCCTAGCACCACCCTCGTTGTTGCCCTGCCGTGCACGCTGAAGACGACCCCCGCGAGAGGATAATGTTGATTGGGCAAGAACTAATCATAGCCACGAATCGCTTTGCGATGGCAAGGCCCGCGCGTGACCGGCCCAATCTTCAGCCGGTCCGCCAGGTGGAAACGATTTCCAAAATCTTTTTCTCATAATCGAGGTATGGCCGCCGCCATATCTTGTCCACCGGAGTCCTCCGCCACCGAGTGGGTGGCCAAAGTTGTCTTTAAATAGCATAGATGACAATATAGACTCCATATTGACACTCCAACACTCTAGTTTATATTTTTTGTGTTTGCGGCAATTGTGTGATTAGTTTTGAACTTCGGCCAATTCTATTACTGCCACTAGTTGCAACCTACCGTGGGTTTTGCTCTTACTTTTCGGTCTTGCTTGGTTTTACCCTTGTAGTATTTGTCTCACGACTCGCTCAAATGCCATTCTATCACGGCTCCGTGTTGTCAGCGTTGTTTGACCATCGTTTCGAACATTTTTGCTCCTCATTCGATACCCCTAGCCGTTCAGTCAGCGTTTTCCTCGCGTTAGCCAGGAGAAAAGAGAAGAGGCGGGAAGAAGGAACGGTGGGAGGGGGCGACACAAAGGAGTTGTGCAGGGGCATGGCGATGATATGGACGTCGGAGAGCTCGTCGCCGCCCGTCGTTGAGGTAATTTCCAGGTATTGTGCTTGTCAAATTTCTTCCTGTTTTTCTAAGGTTTGCTCGATTTCAGAATAAATTGTGGGGTTTTCATCAAATTGGGTAGACTTGTGGTCGGAGCCCGCCGCCCAGGGTTGCTGCCCCTGGCGGTGGTCACCGTATTTGACTCCAAGGCGGCGTGCGACTCCGTCTCTGTGCGACTCCGTCTCTGTTAACCAATCTCACCCACACGGTGGGCGCCTCCTTTCTTTTATTAATGATATTATAATTGATGCTACGAGTTGTTGCAAGTTCATGAGACAGACATGCATGCTGGACATGCATGCGACCGGCTCCAGGTTGAAATTTGTATGACACATGTTCCAACCGAATCAACACTAGGATTTTGCGTGAGAAAAAAACATGGAGAGGTGGCCAGTCTCAATGTCAAGTTCAAGGGTGCCAAAGTTCCCCGAATAATGGATGAGCCAGTGTACCTTTCCTCGAGACACCATGTGGTTGGCATGGATGAACCGGTACTTGAGATGTTCAAAGCATTTTCTAGGTTCGCTCCAGCTCGACTCAGCGGAGGAGAAAGAGAAGATTTTGTAAGGTCCCCCGGAATACTCCACCATGATGACTATCACTTTGAAGAATGTTTTGTACCTCGGCAATGGTTTTTGCCGTTGTTGTCCCTTGGGACAGTGGTCTGTGTCGGTTAGAATGGCGCACTGGGCATTGCTCATGGTAGAGGCCACCTCATGTAGCGGAGGTAGTTTGTCCCATGTGCCGGCTAGAGGGTTGCATATGGCCAGACGAATTTGTCACCGTTCAATCATATCAGTGCAGTTGGGGCGTGTGCGAAGAAAGACGAGAAGTAGGCCGGAGCGCGAGGCGAGTGGAACTGCGTCGTGGAACAAGTCATCGACGGTGGGGAAGAAGGAGCCAAGCGAGCGGCGCCAAGGGCCCAGCGGCGATCGCGGCACCGGGACGAAAGCCGTCGTTCCGTATATCCACGTGTCATGAAAGAAGCCGAGGAGAGAACACGGGTGGCGCGCACCCTCCGGCCAGCGGCGGCGGAGAAACGAGGGGTCGGCCACGAGGGCTCGAAACCGTTTGCACGACACGGAAGAGCGTGGCGACGTCGTCCGCGACGCGCGCCAGGATATTGAGGACGACGTCGTTCGGGAGCGTGGCCGTCCTCTTCGTCGTCTTCTTCTTCTTCTTCCTCTGCCTTCTCTTCTTCCGCGGGGCGACGCGAGCGACGTCCTTCATGCAATTGGATGAGAGATACGCCGGAGATTGGTTTCTGGAGCCGGGCGTGTACGCATTACCTTTGTATGTTGATGATGATCAAGCCTGTTGCTCCTTCAGAGTCCAGGTCGGTTCAGTTTAGTTTTTCCTTCAGATTCCAGATCAGTTTAGTTCACGCCTGCTTGTTTTGCAAATAAAAGGGAATTCTTTCCCTCCCTATTTTAACGCTCTTTGGTGTCAAATAGGCGCCACAACGCACAGGCGACCCATCGAGCGTGCCAGCCCATATACAAAACAGAACGCATGTTACAGTTTTGGGAACCTTCGAGTTTTTATTTCTCATGATATTTCTTTCACTATTTTATTTCTTCATTTTTTTCAGTTTCTTTTTTCTTTTCTTATCTTATTTTTGGATGTCCGAATTAAAGAAATAATGTCCATACTTTCAATAAAATTATGGAAAAAGCTTCCAATGAACCGGCCAATCTTTCTCGCTACATCCGTCATTCGCACGGCCGTCAGATCGCGACCCATTTGGTCCACTAGATTGTGAGGGCGCGCGACTCACATGAAGACTTCGTGCACGTGCCTGGTCCATACTACCTAGGCCAACCCTATTCAGTGCAAATAAATTCCGCAACATTAGCCATGTTGCAAAACTTGCTCCCGCGACATCGCCTATGTTGCATGAATGTGGAGGCAAAAAAATCCTGCAACATTAGCTTTGTTGCATAAAAGTGGAGATAAGTTTTTTTGCAACATCACCACAGTTGCAAAGTTTTCTGCAAAAATACTATTGTTGCAAAAGTTACATCACGTCTCCGCACAAAGTCTTTCTTTCAGCAACAACCAACTTGTTGTAATTCCTGAAGTTGCACGATAATGCTTTAGTGGTTTGCAACAAAGTCGTTGTTGCAGAGGGATGAACGTAACAACCAGCTTGTTGCAATTTGTGACAATCATGTGGGGAGATCTAACGGCGTGAGAGGTGGTCGATCTTTCCCGAACTTCAACCGGCGGACGTGTAGCACGGCCCTTGTTTCTGCAACACCGCATTTGTTGCAGAAGGGATGTAGAGAACGTGGGTGGTACATTGGACGGCCAGCAGCGCGTCCATACAACAGCCAGCCTGGCGGCGGATGTTTTTAGGCCGACGCGTCGCGCAGCCCTATAATTATTCCGTTTTGAAAAGATATCCAGCTTTTACAAAAAAGTTCAAGCTTTCAAAAAATGTTCAATTTTTTTAAATCTATTCGTGGTTTCAGGAAATGTTGTAATTTTTGAAAAATGTCTGGAATTTCAAATTTTGTTTGTGTTTACAAAAAGAGATACCTTTGAAAAAAATAACTATTTAAAAAAATCATGTTTATGAAAAAATCGCAATTTTTAAAAATATTCTGGATCACAAAAAATAATATCGAAAAACAATCTCTGTTTTCCCCAAAAGATCACATATTTAAAAATGTACGGCAATTTTCAGAAACTTGTTCCAAATTTTTTTAAATTGTTTACTTCCGACAATGTCATGTATTTGGAAAAATATTGATGTTTCTCAAAAAGTGTTTTGAAATAAGATTCAGTTTTTGAAAATAAGTGTTTGGGTGTTCATGTGAAAAAGCGAATGAAAAAGCTACAGTACACTACAGCTACAATATGCCAACCAGATCACTACAGTAATCGGGTCGCTACATTACGCGCTAGCTTAGAGGGGAGTGCCCTATGCGTTCGGCCAACTATTTGACGCATTAAGCATCAAATAGGTGTTCCCAAATAACCTGACACGTGCTATGTACAGACGTAGGCTGCGTCTAGTTTCTGTCTGGCCATGAGCTAAACGGTGGGATGGTACGATAGAAATAAAAACATGGCGTACGATCTGTTCTAAGTTGTTTGGTTTCTAGGCGAATTATTATAAATCTTTACTTTACTAATAAAGCAGCGATTGCTTCTGGTTGTACGTCGTCAGCGTTTTTGCAAAATAGTCCCTCTGTTTCTTTGAAATAAACTCACAGTCCCTGTTTAAGTGGCACTCCGGAAAAGGTTTTATTTTTACCTAAACACCCTCGCATTTGTTAAAAATTATGCCCACGATCCTATCTCTTATTGGACTGGCTCACCACCGTGCATCTTGCCGCTTATCATGCCGTTCTGCACTGTGGGGCATGCGCCGCCGGCGCCGCGGTGGGCGTCCGCGCTGAGGCGGGGCACCGGCTGGAGCATGCCGTGCACTCGACGGACACCGGAGCGAAGCGTGTTTGAGGCGCGAGAGGTAGGAGGCTGGATCTCGGCGCGGCTCCTCTTCACACACAGCCCATCCGCCGCCCTGCTGCCACGAACAGCCCAGCCGCGGAGAGGTGTGAGATCAGGGGCGGGGAGGGAGGAGCGAGCTTACGGCTTTGTCCTCGGTCGTGGATGCGTAGACGAACAGGAGGCAAGCGTTCGTCTCCTTCGGTCTCGACGGTTGTCTGCACCGCCCCGCTCACAGAGATCATAGGCAACAGAGATGCATCAGGCCGGGTGGTGAAGTGGGCCATTGAGCTAGCTCCCCACAACATCCTCTACCAGCCATGCACCGCCATCAAGTCCCAAGCAATGGCCGACTTCCTCGTCAACTGGGCCGAGACTCAGTACCTGCTGCCAGCGCTGGACTCCACCCATTGGCGGATGCACTTTGATGGCTCGAAGATGCGCACCAGTCTGGGAGCAGGCATCGTCATCACCTCTCCCAAGGGCAACAAGCTCAGATACACGCTGCAAATTCACTTTGCCACCTCCAATAATGTGGCCGAGTACGAGGCACTCATCCACGGGCTCCGACTGGCAAAGAGATCGGAATCTGTCGAGTGCTGTGCTATGCTGACTCGGACTTGGTGGTCCAGTAGTCGTCTGGCGACTGGGACGCCAAGGATGCGAACATGGCGAGCTACTGCTTCCTCGTCCAGCAGATCAATGGATACTTTGACAGGTGCGAGTTCCTTCACGTGCCACGGGCCGACAACGAGCAAGTTGATGCTCTAGCATGGATCGGCTCCACCCGGTAAGCAATACCAGCCGGCGTCTCCCACCAGTGCCTCCGCAAGCCGTCTATCAAGCCTTCGCCAGAATCAGAGTCCATCTTTGTGTCGGCTGTCCCCAGAATAGTCGGATCCGGCTCGGGTGCTGCAGCAGTCGGCTCGGGGAATTCCGCAGGCGGCTCGAGGACTGCAGCAGTCGCACCCGGCCCGGGGACTTTAGAGCCTAGTCCAGGGGCTGCGGCAGTCGGCCCGGGGACTTCAATAACGCGCAAGCGGCGACCGACTCCAACCCTCCACCTCCCAACCCAACCGCCCTGATACCGGTGGCCGTGATGATAGTGGTCCAAGCACGATCATGGGCACAACCCATCCTCAACTTCCTGGCGAGCGGAGAGCTACCGGCCGACGAGATCTTGGCCCGGCAGGTGCAACGCCGAGCAGCAACATACACGATAGTGAACAGAGAACTTGCCAGACGTCGCGTGACTGGCGTCTTTGAGCGTTGCGTAGAGCCAGAGAAAGGCAAGGCAATACTCCGAGACATCCACCAGGGCGAGTGCGGCCACCATGCGGCCTCCAGATCCCTTGTCGCCAAAGCTTTCCGTCATGGATTCTTCTGGCCGACTGCTTTGGACGACGCCAAGGATTTGGTCAAGAAGTTCAAAGGGTGCAACAATTCAGCTCCAAGCAACACCTGTCGGCTTCTGCACTCAAGACCACCCCCTCACTTGGCCATTCACCGTTTGGGGGCTAGACATGGTGGGCCCATTCAAGATAGCATGCGGCGGCATGACCCATCTGCTTGTCGCCGTGGACAAATTCACCAAGTGGATTGAAGCAAAGCCAATCAAGAAGCTGAATGATCCGACTGTTATGACCTTCATCGCAGATATCACCGTCCAGTATGGCATACTGCACATTATCATCACCGACAATGGCACAAACTTTGCCAAAGGCGCCTTGGCCCGTTTCTGCGCGACGCAGGGCATCCGACTGGACTTAGCGTCTGTTGCCCATCCGCAAACGGCCAAGTCGAGCAAGCAAACGACCTTATCTTGTCCGGCATCAAGCCCTGACTAGTCGAGCTACTGGAGCGCTTGGCCAGCTGTTGGATTGAAGAGTTGCCGACTGTCCTTTGGAGTCTCCGAACCACGTCGAACAAAGCAACCGGCTTCACTCCTTCCTCGTGTATGGGGCCGAGGCCGTCATCCCAATAGACATTGCGTTTGACTCACCTCGCGTCACCGTGTACATGGAGGCGGAGGCAAAGGGGGCGCGAGAAGACGACATCGACCTGCTGGAAGAGGGTCGGCTGCTGGCACTCAGCCGGTCCGCCATCTACCAGATGGGCCTACGCCGCTACCACAGCCGGAAGGTCGGCCCACGATCCTTCCCAGAGGGGGACTGTCGGTGTCAAAACCGGCGGATCTCGGGTAGGGGGTCCCGAACTGTGTGTCTAAGGCGGATGGTAACAGGAGGCAGGGGACACGATGTTTTACCCAGGTTCGGGCCCTCTTGATGGAGGTAAAACCCTACGTCCTGCTTGATTATTCTTGATAATATGAGTAGTACAAGAGTTGATCTACCACGAGATCAGAGAGGCTAAACCCTAGAAGCTAGCCTATGGTATGATTGTATGTTGTCCTACGGACTAAACCCTCCGGTTTATATAGGCACCAGAGGGGGCTAGGGTTACACAGAGTCGGTTACAAGGAAGGAGATCTACATATCCGTATTGCCAAGCTTGCCGTCCTCGCCAAGGAGAGTCCCATCCGGACACGGGACGAAGTCTTCAATCTTGTATCTTCATAGTCCAACAGTCCGGCCAAAGGATATAATCTGGCTGTTTGGATACCCCCTAATCCAGGACTCCCTCAGTAGCCCCTGAACCAGGCTTCAATGATGATAAGTCCGGCACGCAGATTGTCTTCGGCATTGCAAGGCGGGTTCCTCCTCCGAATACTTCATAGAAGATCTTGAACACGAGGATCGTGTCTGGCTCTGCAAAATAAGTTCCACATACCACCATAGAGGGAATAATATTTACACAAATCTAATCTGCTGACGTACCCCGTAGTGTGACATCACACCACAGCCAGGTCTTTATTCGAATCTTTTTCCATAACCTATCTCAGCGTGTTTCGCGAGGCGGTTTCCTTGGCACGTCTTGTTGAAGCAGAGATCGTGTCCCCTTATTACGGGATTCCCAGTAATACGTACATGGGTAACCCAACCGCGCCATCAATTACGGCGCTTGGGGGATAAGCAAGTTTTACCAGGCTGGTGGGGGCGCATAGTTTCGTCCGCCCTTATAACGGAATAAGGTTTCACCTTTTTCTACCCACGCCTTCTTCCTCCGTGCTCATCCATTCTCGCACACTCGAGCTCCAGCGCCCAAGTCCACATCCTTCTCCTCAACTCTCTCCAAACATGTCCGGAGCGGGAGGCAAGTGGATGGTCTCCTCCATCACGGAGGGACACATCAAAAAACCATATGGGGCCGAATACTTAGCCGCGGATATCGCGCACCGGCTGCCAGCCGCGGGGCAGACCGTCCGTACCCCGGAACCTCACGAAAGGGTGGTTTTCCTCCCCCACTTCGTCTGCGGACTGGGGTTTCCCCTCCATCCATTCGTCCGCGACCTTATATTCTATTACGGGCTGGACTTTCATGATCTGGCCCCGAATTTCATCCTCAACATCTCGGCGTTCATCGTCGTGTGCGAGGCCTTTCTCCGCATCCGGCCCCACTTCGGCCTATGGCTGAAGACCTTCAATATCAAGCCAAAGGTAGTAGGTGGCCAACAAGCGGAATGCGGCGGAGCCATGGTGGGAAAAATGCCCAACGTTACATGGCTCGAGGGCTCCTTCATGGAGACCATAAAGGGGTGGCAATCGGGGTGGTTCTACATCACCGAGCCGCGCGACACCAACTGGGTGGCGGCCCCCGAGTTTCGATCCGGAATCCCCACGCGGCTCACTTCCTGGAAGGAGAAGGGCCTGTCCTGGGGTTCATCGGTGGAGCTGGACGGACTACAGAAGTGTATCCGGAACATGATAAGCAAGAAACTTAAGCTTGTCAACATAGTCCAGGTCATGCTCTTCTGTCGGATCCTCCTGTGTCAACAACGGGCTTTCAACTTATGGGAGTTCGACCCGGCCCAGCACCAGACTCTACGCGAGCTCTTCGACACGATGCATAAGGACGTCTGGAAGGTGTTGTTCAAGGGCACCGAGGTCCCTCCTTCTCTTACCAAGGACCGCAGGCTAAGCGCGAAGCGCCCTGTGAATCCGGTAAGTTCTGTACATCTGGTAGGGTATTTATTTCCCATAGCTTAACAATGTGCGGGGTCTGAGCTCCCATGCCTTTGATAGGACTGGGTGGAGACATCGGAGGAGATTAACTGTCCGGCCCCTCTGCCTGAAGACCCTACGGACGCTCTCCTGACGGAGATGCGGACTCCGGCTCCTTATGAGGTGCCGGAGAAGACCAAGAAGAAGGCAAAGGGAACCCGAAAGAGTTCTCGGCGCCAGGTGGTATCGGACTCATCGTCCGATAACTCCGAGATGCACTCCTCCCGTGAAAACGAGGAGGGGGAAGATGAAGACTCTCCCCCTCCAGCCGGGGGAGACAAGAAAAGGAAGGCCGCCCCAACCGGGGAGGCCGAAGGGTCCAAGAAGGGAAGGACTCTCCTTCCGGACTGTTCCACCACCGCCGCCGACGGCAAAGACGAGTGGTTACTCAGGGCCAAGCCCCTGGCGAAGTCATAAGTATTCGGATACCAGAGTAACTCATAGCATACTCTTGTTGCACTGCTTCTCCTAACGTCGAATATGATTATGCAGTCCGCCCGCCTCGTCGGACGGTTCCTTGGACTCGTCGGATATGGATAGTGATACACTTCCAACCGCCTCCTCTCCTCGCCCTACGGATGATGTCAAGGTACTGTCTCAAGGGGCACCGAGCCGGGGGGAGACAGTTCCGGAGGCGCCTCAAGGCGACCTTTCGGACTCCAGGCGTGAAGGGAGAAAGACTCCCAAGGGCTCAAGTTCGGCCCCCAGCTGAACGCCGCGCCGGAACCTCCAGTGGTTCCGGACTCTGGCAGGCGGCCCCCTTCCAAGAGGGGCAAGCCGCCCGTGCGGGTGACCTCTGTCCATCCAGAGGCACCGGACAACCTGCTGGGAGCGCTTCACGGCGCTTCCATCGATGAAGAGCATCGCACTATTATGAGTGCGGTGATCAAGAAGGTCCAGTCCGCCAAGAGTGGACTGACTAAAGCCTGTGCCAGCTTTCTAATAGGCTTTGAGGTAAGTATTTAAAATATAGGAAAATATTATCGCATAGACAGTAGCCGAATAGAGGATCGACTAATATCTGCAGGAGTCTAATATAATTATGTCTGTATGCATATGCAGGCTTCGCTGCTGACCTCTGCCGCACTGACTGCGGAGGTCGCTGCACTGAGGCAGAGCCTCGAGCGGTCCGAGAAAGAGCTCGGTCTTGCCAAGAGGCAGCTCGAGGAGAACAAAGGTAAGTAATGCCTTGTCCATATATATATATACCATATATATATATATACATATACATATATATATATATATAATGATAGGATCATCATGGATGTGCCAGGGGCCATGACCGAAGTGGCGACCCTGAAGCAAGCACTGTCCGAGGCCGAAAACAAAGCGGCCAGGGAGCGCACCGAGCGGGAAAAACAAGAGGCACGGGTGGGCGAGGTGCAGCAAGAGCTCCAGGCTCTCGTGAAGAAGCACGAGGCTTTGGAGCTTGACTCGAAGACGCGAGAGTCCGAGCTTGCCGCGGCCCTCGAGAGCACAAAGCATGCCAAGGCTGAAGCCCAAAAGTCCCTCCAGGAAATTGAGGCAGTGAGGAAGATAGCGGCGGGTAAGGCCTTCAATATGCAAAGCAAGCATGTGAAAGTAAATTACTTGTTACTTACCCGAGTCCGGAGCTCTCCAGGAGCATTCGCAGATTTGCCCCGCAGCGTGTCGGATGCCACGAAGTATTACCAGGCCGAGGAGGGAAGCTCGACGGAGAAGTTGTTCTGGTCTCAGTATACTAGGACCGAACACCCGATGCCTATGAGCGACTAGCTGAAGCAACTGGTTGAGCTGCACAAGGCGGCCGAACAGGCCATGAGGGGCCTTATAGTCCGGATGTGGCCCGGCGACTCCCTTCCCAATAGCTACTTCGACCTGGTGAGGCGGCTTGTGGATGCCTGCCCACGGCTGGAGGTCATAAAGCGGTCCATCTGCATCGAAGGTGCACGCCGGGCCTTTGCCCGTGCGAAGGTGCACTGGGCCAAGATGGACGCCGAGAAGCTGGTGAAGGAGGGGCCGCCGCAGGGCAAGGAGCATCACCACCCTGAGATGTATTATGAGGGTGTCCTGAAGGGTGCCCGTCTTGTGGCGGACGAGTGTGCGAAGGATGTAATTTTTGAATGAACTTGCTCGTGTGATCCTGTATTATGAAAACTTGTTCATATGCGCTATGCAACGCTTGTTTGAATTTAAAATATTACCTTCTGTGCGACTGTTTATTAAATCTGAGAGATGGCTAGTCATCGGCTTCTACCCCCATGCCACGAGTGCTAGGGTGTTCGGGATGAATCTGAGCACTCTTGTTCCCATTGTTGGGTCCTTCGAGGGAGGTGCTCAGCACAACGAACAAGGCAATCGGACTATAATGCTTTATCACTCTCACTTAGCCATAGAAGTCTACAATTTTAAATTTTGGCGAAGCCCCTAGTATTCGGAAGGCCGAATTCGGGGCGCTATACACGCCTTAAGCCGGACAAAGCCGACTCCTCGCTCTAAGCGGCATAAGTCTTTAGGGACTCGAGACCTCTCGAACAGCGACCAGCTCTCGCCTTATCATGACAGTCAGTTTTAGCTTTCTCTACTGAGGTGCTTGCCCAGATGAACCGGGGCACAATCGCAGTAGTTCTCCCAGTGCTACCTTAGCCGATATAGCGGAACATAAGGTACCAAAACATGGGAGCCGGGCAAACCCAACTATTGACCCAAGACATGATTTGGAACTGATGCATATAATGCTATAAGTTCGGGGTGCCGCACTGTCGAAAGTGTTCGGACTTCTCACACCGTATTATGGGGTACGCTTAAGCCCCTGGCGTATTGGTCGTACCAGAGTGTACGGGTGCTGAATGTCATAAATGAACATATATATATATATATAAAGAAAGAATAAAGAATGCGGTAATAGTCTAGTGCTATGCATTGTTTATTCAAGAAGGTGCGTCGAAGCGGAACGATACAAGTAGTGCGATAAGTAAAAAGTAGGACTATTTGACATGTCCCCTCCAAGGGCAACCTGAGGAATGGTATTTAAAGCAAGTATTTCACTCGTTATCAGAGACCACCTGGGAGTTCCGTGGTGCGACGTAGCTTTCTGCCTCCTTGGTTGTTGCATCGTGTGTCCGGCAATCGTACTGCCGGACGGGGTTTCTAGAGATTAAAGTCCTGAAAGAGAGAAAAATAACAAAGCGGGAAGCCCCTAGTGCGGTTGAGCCGCGTCTTGGCCGAACTGGTGGATTGCCTTAAGAGGCTGCTTTGCGCTTCTGCTGCGAGGGCCGCGGTGTGCTCCTCCGTGCGGAGAGAGCGCTCTGTGTTTCCATTAACTATGGTGACCCCCCAAGGTCCTGGCATCTTGAGCTTGAGATATGCATAGTGCGGTACCGTGTTGAATCTCGCAAATGCGGTTCGCCCGAGCAGTGCATGATAGCCGCTGCGGAACGGGACTATATCGAAGATTAACTCCTCGCTTCGGAAGTTATCCGGGGATCCGAATACCACTTCCAGTGTGACTAAGCCTGTGCAATGGGCCTCTACACCTGGTATGATGCCTTTGAAGGTCGTTTTTGTGGGTTTGATCCTTGAGGGGTCTATACACATTTTGCGCACTGTGTCCTGATAAAGCAGGTTCAGGCTGCTGCCGCCGTCCATAAGGACTCGAGTGAGGTGAAATCCGTCGATGATTGGGTCTAGGACCAGTGCGGCGAATCCGCCATGACGGATACTAGTGGGATGGTCCCTGCGATCGAAGGTGATCGGACAGGAGGACCATGGGTTGAACTTTGGGGCGACTGGCTCCAACGCATATACATTCCTTAATGCACGCTTCCGCTCCCTCTTGGGGATGTGGGTTGCGTATATCATGTTCACCGTCCGCACTTGTGGGGGGAACCTCTTCTGCCCTTCGGTGTTCGGCTGCTGGGGCTCCTCCTCGTCATCGCTATGTAGCCCCTTATCTTTGTTTTCGGCGTTTAACTTGCCGGCCTGCTTGAACACCCAACATTCCTTGTTGGTGTGGTTGGCTGGCTTGTCGGGGGTGCCATGTATTTTGCACGAGCGATCGAGTATACGGTACAAACTGGATGGGCCCGGAGTTCTTCTTTTGAATGGCTTTTTCCGCTGACCGGGTTTAGAGCCTCTGAATCCGGCATTGACTGCCGTATCCTCGGTATTGTCGCTATTGATGCGGTGCTTATGTTTGTTGTGACGTGACCTGCCATTGCTATCCTTGGTATCTAAAGTACTGTGGTTCTTTGATATGTTATTGCTGTGAGCCAGCCAGCTGTCTTCTCCCGTGCAAAAGTGGGTCATGAGTATCGTGAGGGCTGCCATGTATTTCGGCTTTTCCTGGCCAAGGTGCCGGGCGAGCCACTCGTCGCAGATGTTGTGCTTAAAAGCTGCTAGGGCCTCTGCATCCGGACAGTCGATGATTTGATTTTTCTTTGTTAGGAATCGTGTCCAGAATTGCCTGGCCGATTCCTATGGCTGCTGAATTGTGTGGCTCAAGTCATCGGCATCTGGTGGTCGCACATAAGTGCCCTGGAAGTTGTCGAGGAATGTAGCTTCCAGATCTTCCGAACAGCCAATGGATTCTGCTGGCAGGCTGTTGAGCCAATGCCGAGCTGGTCCTTTGAGCTTGAGTGGGAGGTATTTGATAGTGTGTAGATCGTCACCGCGGGCCATGTGGATGTGCAGGAGGAAGTCCTCGATCCATACCGCAGGATCTGTTGTGCCGTCGTATGATTCGATATTTACGGGTTTGAAACCCTCTGGGATTTGGTGATCCATTACTTCGTCTGTGAAGCATATGGGGTGTGCGGCGCCTCTGTAGTGGGCTATGTCGCGACGCAGCTCGAATGAGTCTTGTCTGCTGTGTTCAGCCCGGCCGGATTTACTTTTACTGTATCCGATGTGACGGTTATCGTCTTGCATAGTGGCGCGCCCTCGTGATCTGTAGATTGATCTTGCGTGTTTTGCTTTGTCCTCCAATACGTCTCGCAGGTCTAGCGTGTTTCCCCGTGCCTTGTCATTTTTATTTGCGTGGCGTCGGGGTGCGGGCTGAGTTTTTGGCTGAAATGCCTCTCTGTCGCGGCCACGAGGTGGCCGATCAGCCGCGTCATATGCTGGAGATGTAGGTTTTAATGCTTCCTCATCCAGTCGTGGTAGCAACCTGCGCTTTGGGTAACTCTTGGAGGGGCGTTCGAGTTCATATTCCTCGGCCACAAGGACTTCAGTCCATCTGTCAGCTAGCAAATCTTGATCAGCTTGAAGCTGCTGCTGCTTTTTCTTAAGGCTATTTGCCGTGGCTATAAGCCAGCGCTTGAAGCGCTCTTGCTCCGCGGGATCCTCCGGCACGGCAAATTCGTCGTCGTTGAGGCTTGCCTCGTCTTCGGAGGGAGGCATGTAATTATCATCCTCCGCCTCTCCATCTGCCGCTCTCTCGGGAGGGCTGGCTTTTCCATCCTCCTGCTCTAAATCTTGCTGGAGGGGATTGTTGTCGTCTTCGCACAGTCCGGAGTGCTATTATCTCCTGTGCCGGTGTCACCGCTTTTTCTTTGGCGAGACTTAGAGCGGCGCCGCTAACGTCGGCGCTTGGGTTGCTTCTTGGAGGGGTCATCCTCCACTGTCTCGTCACCATTACCTTCTTTGGGGGTGTCCACCATGTATGTATCATATGATGAGGTGGCTGTCCAGTGCCCCGTGGGCAGTGGTTCCTCTTTGTCTCCCGCATCATCGTCCATACCGTTGATGTCTTCGGAGTCGAAGTCGAGCATGTCGGTCAAATTGTCGACAGTGGCTACTAAGTGGGTGGTGTGTGGGCGGCGAATTTCTTCGTCATCCGCATCCCAATCCTGCCGAACATAGTTCGGCCAGGACTCTCCTGACAGGGAGAGAGACCTTAATGAGTTCAGTATGTCGCCGAAGGGAGAGTGCTGAAAGATATCCGCGAAGGTGAACTCCATGATCGGCGCCCAGTCGGATTCGATAGGCATGGGCGCAGGCGGTTCGGAGTCCGTGGGCGGGGAAGATCCGGCAGTTCGGCGTCACGGCTCCCGTGAAGGGTAAGGTCGATAATCGGCTCGATCGCCGTTGAGAACATGACCTCCGTGGTGGGGTCTATCCACCCGTCCATGGATGGTGCAATTGGCTCCGAATTGAGGGTCGGAGCGGTTGCTGGTGCAGTCTCCTGAACACTCTCCGATGGTAGAGCTAAATCATGCTCATCGTGACCGTGCGGCGCACTCAGCAGGGGATTGAATCCGTCGAAGATCAAGTCTCCGCGGATGTCGGCCGTGTAGTTTAAGCTTCCAAACCTGACCTGGTGGCCAGGGGCGTAACTCTCGATCTGCTCCAGATGGCCAAGCGAGTTGGCCCGCAGTGCGAAGCCGCCGAATACAAAGATCTGTCCGGGGAGAAAAGTCTCACCCTGGACTACATCGCTATCGATGATCGAAGGTGCCATCAAGCCTAAAGGTGATGACACAGAGGAACTCTCAATTAAAGAACCAATGTCGGTGTCAAAACCGGCGGATCTCGGGTAGGGGTCCCGAACTGTGCGTCTAAGGAGGATGGTAACAGGAGGCAGGGGACACGTTGTTTTACCCAGGTTCGGGCCCTCTTGATGGAGGTAAAACCCTACGTCCTGCTTGATTATTCTTGATAATATGAGTATTACAAGAGTTGATCTACCACGAGATCAGAAAGGCTAAACCCTAGAAGCTAGCCTATGGTATGATTGTATGTTGTCCTACGGACTAAACCCTCCGGTTTATATAGGCACCGGAGGGGGCTAGGGTTACACAGATTCGGTTACAAGGAGGGAGATCTACATATCCGTATTGCCAAGCTTGTCATCCACGCCAAGGAGAGTCCCATCTAGACATGGGACGAAGTCTTCAATCTTGTATCTTCATAGTCCAACAGTCCGGCCAAAGGATATAATCCGGCTGTCCGGATACCCCCTAATCCAGGCCTCCCTCAGGGACCTTGTGCTCTGACTGATCCAGGGAACAGCCGGCCAGCACAAGCTCTCGACCCCTTGGGTAGCGACTCCTACTACCTCATCGACACGCAGAAGCCCAGGTCGCACAAGAGGGACGATTCTGGCAAGGAAACAGAGCGTCCATGGAACGCAAATCTCCTCCGAAGATTTTACAGTTAATGCAGTATGTACCACACTACCTTTTGTATTAAGAGTAAAGACATCGGGTCCCTCAAGGAGCACTCGGGGGCTACCCTCTTTATCTATATGATAATATTATGCATGTGAATGTACTATTTCATTCCTCCGCCCGGCACCGGGTCTGACCAGTCTGCCCAGGGGCTCGCCGCCTTGTCCTGTGTTGATGCCACCTTCAGTCAGACAAGTAGTGTGCCGAAATTTAAGCCCTCTCTTGCCTTAAGACGCAGCTTGCAGAGCGACTGTCCGGCTGGCAAGAGCTAAAGGCAGGAAACGGTGTCCACACGAAAAATGACTTAGGAAAAAAGATCAGCATAGGCCAAGTCGGCTCCTTGCCTCACCGTCTGGCTGCTAAGAAGCTGGTCGGCTTCTCACTTGACTTTCTACTTTCTAGGTAGCCGAAGTACTTGTCTATCCTAAACGGCCAAGTCCCTGACCCAGCCGCAGACCGCAGAGCGGCTGTCCGGCTGGCAGGGTGGCAGCGAAAGGAAGGTGGCAAAGGAAAAAGGCAAAAAGAGCAGAAAATCAAGACAAAGTTAGAACCCGGCAGAGCACAAACTTGTGTGAATAACTAATTTACATAGCAAAAGGCTCACAGCCCGCATTCAATAGAGTTTGAACGTACACCCCGAGCGGGTGGAATTGCATGAATTTAACTAGTTCAATAGATTACAAGAACGGGAAGCAAGAAAGCTAAAGTGGCCGCCTAGGCCAGAGGAGCAGCAGGCGGATCCGGCGAGTCGGTAGAGGCTGAGGCGCCGGATGATGGAGCGGCCAATTGGTGGGTCTCGGCCTAGTCGGCACCGGTAGCAGTCAACGCGGCTACACGCGGCTCGCTGGGCGAGGCTTGATCGGGCCGAGGCCGGCTGTCCGCTCCGTCATCCGGTGCGACGTCTTCGCTGTCCTCGTCCTCGCCCTCGTTGCTGGAAGTGATCTCCTCCACCGAGTCCTCCCCATCCTTCACATTCATCCCGGACCAGTTGGGCGGCACTTCAGCGCCCTCCTCGTCCAACTCGGGGATGAAGACGGTGGTGTTGGCGTACTCGGCGATCAGCGCCACGCGTTGGGTGAGCGCACGGCCCACCACTGCCAGCTCCGGTCCGTCCTTCTGCTGGAAGGTGGCCAGCTGGGCCAGATCCAACCCCAGATACCAGGCCTTGACGAACTCCATGGCCGTCCGAGCACCCGCCTAAGCCGCGGCACCCTTCCAGGCCTCGAAGCGCCCGACTGCTATCTCCAGCTAGTCGGCAGTCCGACTGGGGGTGCGTGGGTCCTGAGCGTCTGGCAGAGGGCGGCCAGCACCTGTGACCCGGCGCGCTGCAGGCGGCGGAGCATCCGATGAGCCGGCTACAGGCGCGTCTTGACGGCTAGAAATTGCTCGCCGAGATTCCGGGGCGCATTGAGCGCAATGTCCATGCCCAACCTCCTTCGTTGTCGCGCCGCGCCTCGATGGCCTGGCTGACAGCGACGGAGTGACCGGGAAAGAACTCTGCGCAAGAAGAAGACCAAAAAATTAGAAGACAGAGGCCGGCTCCGACAGTAGTCGGCGGCTGTTCGAAATAAGAAGTAACTTATTTTCGATCATATCCTCAATCTCACCGTAGCCGTCGGACAGGAATTTCTCCTTCTCGGCCCAGTTCGAGCGTTGAGTCTCGAACTCAGCCTTGAGGAGGCCTTCACTCTCCTTCAACTTCTGGAGCTCCACCTTGTGCCGCTCTGGCTGGGCCACCAGCACCTTGGTCAGGCGGTCGCACTACTGAACCGCCTGGCTGCGCTCTTGCTCCTTGGTGTGGAGCGCGGACTCAACCTCGCCCAAGCGCTTCCGCAGATCTGCGGCGGCCTTTGCAAGGACAAGAAAGAAAGCATCAACACTAATAAAAAACAAGTAGTTGCCGGGAGATCCGGCCCGATTGCTCAGCAGTCCGCCCGAATCTCGGGGGCTACACCCAGCAGGTGCGCTGACACGCCCCTGTGAGAAAGAAGATGAAATGATTACTCCGGCTTTGATTCAGGTCAGTGGTCCGCTTGGCCAGCTCCTGGTTCTGGGAGTTGTGGGCGGCCACGCGGAGATAGTGGTAGTCCTGCAACAAAGACAACAGAAGAAAAAACAAGTCAGCACTTGGAACTCACCTTGATGTTCCGAGCCACCTGCTCAGTAGCCGGCCCGGAACTCGGGGGCTACACCCAGTGGGTGCGCTGGCGCGCCCCCATGGAAGATTGCGAGAATTCAAAAACAAAGAGCAAATGACGTACCCAGACAGCCGTGCGTGTTGCCAAGAACTCCTGCATGGATTGCTGGAGGGTGGCGCCCTGTGTTTTGAACTGGGCCAACACGTCCTGCATAGCCACATTCAGGACACCTGTGCCGCCCCCAGACGTCCAATCCGGTGAGGCAGCGGTGGTGGCCTCGATGTCGGGTGCCGACGAGCTAGCGGCCCCAACTCCAGCGGCCTTGGCGCCGCGATCGCCCTCGCCAGGCGCTGGCGCGCGGGAACGCGGGCCGTGGGAGTCAGACCCACCACCAACTCACCGCCAGATGGCGGCACCGGCGATGCTTCAGGCTGACTGCCATGCGCATCGGCAGTCGACGCGCGCGGAGGCACCTCCGCCTCCAAGACAGCGGGGCCTCCTCCTGCCCTCTCAAGGGTCGGCTGGTCGACACCGGCCCCTCCAGTCGGCGCTGGCCCTCCGGCATTGGCGGCTTCGTGTGCTGCGGGCCGGTGGACTCTAGAGCCCGGCTGCAGGACGCCTCCTCCTCCTCCTGCGCCTTGGCGGCCGCGTCCGCCTGCTCCTTGGCCGCACATAGGCTTGCGCCTTGGCCGCTGCGTCGGCCTCCGCCCGTGCCGCCTCGGCCGCCTCTGCCTTCTCCCGGGCCACAACCTCCTGCTCCTCTTGCACCTCCCGCGCGTTCCTCTCTATCGCCTCCTGGAGGGCGGCGAGTGGGTCCACGCGGCGGGGGTATGCGGAGTCGTCTGCCGCCCCAATCACTGAGCTGGACAAGGCTCGTGACAAGGAAAGTGGGGCCCTATGAAGAGACGGCAGGAAGAAGCCGATAAGATGTTTGCAAGAAAAGAAGAAGAAAACGCCGGATCAAAACGCAGGAAAACCCGAGGTGCTTACGCAGACACTGTCGGGAGCGGCTTCAGGATCTTCTTGAAGGTGGCTGCCTTCAGGGCCTCTTGCCGCTTGGTCATGGCGGCCGACTGCTTGGCCTTCTTAGTCGGTCGGTTGCTGAACGTCCCTGCGTCAGCTTGACGCTTCGAGGAGCCGGCTCCTCCAGATGCCGGCCCCATGGCGCCCGCGGCCCGGTGTGGCTCGTCGCCGCCTTCGTCGTCGTCCGACTACCCCCGGACATCCCCTGCCATGCCGCCTCCTCCGATGGCGTCGTCCTCCTCCAATGCGGCCGCCCCTAGCTCGGGGTCGCCTATGGCGCTGACCTCCTGGTCCGGTTTCCACCGGTGATCGGGGCTGATGACGCGCTACGCAGCACCCGGACGATCAGACTTGATGAAGGTCATCTCAAAAACAAGAAGAAAAAAGAAGGGGCCGAGTACTAACCCCAGGCGGCGGGTTGGCCTGGCTACAGGGTTCCTTGCCGAAGCTCCAGCTCCCCACTTCGAGATGGCTACCGGAGATGAAGTTGACACGGTGGGAGACCTCGTCCGCCGACATCTTGTTGGTCGACGTCCGGCTCAGATCCCGGCGGCCGCCCATGTCGCAGATCAGGTGGGGCCGAAATTGGAGCGGCAGCACCTAGCGCAGGATGAAGGCGGCCACCAGGTCTGTCGGTCGAAGGCCATCCATCTCCGTCATCACCTCAAGGCGGTTGAGGACGCAGGTGACACCAGCCGACAGCGACCTCCCCGGATGCTGGCCCCAGTTGCTCCGTGGCTCAGTAGGCGGGCCAGACACGAAACTCGGCAGGTTGATGAAGTTGCGAGCCGCATCCAAGTTGCGGACATAGAAATACGTTTTCTGCCACAACTTGGTCGATTCTAGTAAAACCACAGCCAGAAACCGGCTTCCGCCACCAGTGCGCCGCACGGCGACGCAAGCACCGCACTGAGCCGCCTCGCCCTTGGCCGCGGTGCCAAGCTTGAGATAGAAGAAGTGCCTCCATAGCTCGAGCGTGGGCAAAATTCGGAGATAGCCTTCGAGAAAGTAACGAAGGCAGAGAGAAGTACCATGGTGTTGGGCATGAGGTGATGCGGCTGCAGGCCGTAGTTGTTGAGGAAGGCGTGGAAGAAGCCACTCGCTAGCAAGCCAAAGCCACGGAGAAAGTGGCTATGGAAGACCACGTACTCGTCGGGCTCCGGCGCTGGCGAGATATCCTGCTCCAGCGGAATCCGCACCCCCATGCACTCCTCTCCGGGCAGCCTCCGCGTCGCATGGAGAAAGGTGATGTCCTTGTCTTGGACATTGGAGCCGTCCCAATCGCCCGAATGACCCCCTCGCACCATGGGCGCGATGGCTCTCTGGCGCAGCGGCGAAGCAAAGCCGATGGCGCGGCGGCACGACGAGGAAGAAGAAGACAAAGGGTGTGGAGCGGCGAGGAGCAGAGGAAGAAGAAGACGAAGGGCGAGGAGGGCGCGCGTGCATTCTGCTGCCCCCTCCTACCCCTACTTATAGCCCCCCGGTGTCGGAGCCGATGGGGCGAGACGTGGGGGCGCCGGATCAACTGCGCCCACTCCCCCCATGACCCCGCATCTTTCGCGCCATAACGACGTGTACTTAACGCGCCTAGGAAGCACAACCGCCCGCCTCACCCACAGCGGATCCACGCGCGTGCCGAGGCCCTGTAGTGCGGGCCCGGGCCTGCAGCGACGTACCGTCGCACGTGTGGACTGGCAGGCCGGCCTGGTCGTGGCGAGCGAGTAACATGCGGTAAGCCTGTCATCCGGCTGGCTCGCCACCCGACCCCCACCACAACGATTCGAGTTCACCAGGTGGCCAGCCTGGCCTTGGCCGGCCCCTGACAGTCGACATCTCCAAAAGACGGACGAAACAGGATACGAAGATACTCAGAGTAGGAACCTGCCGAGGCTCCTCGATTTCGGTCGTGGCGCCGCACCAACTTCGGGGACTACCGTGGGAGTAAATGACCACGGGTAGCCTCATCGGCCCCCTATGGTATTTCAAGACATCGGGGCTAGCTGTGCCCCTCCTACCTCTCGGACGAACGACCGGCTTCTTGGGCCAGCTGGTCTAGGAGGCCGGCTGCTAGAAGACGGCAAGACATCAGATGGCGGACGCGAGGGGGGCGACTCCTAGCAGGTGGCCCCTCGTCCCCTCAAAGTTTACACCCACATAACCATGACGGGATGGGGCATGGCTACAGTGCGACCTGCCACCCCCGAATCCAGGGCGGATCGTGGCCACAGTGCAGCGTACCAAGCGGACACCCCTCGCCCGGCGCGGTACTTTTGCCACACAGCCTGTGACATCACTTACGTTAGAAGGAGCCACACTCCCATGACGGGCGGTCGGTACGACCCACAGGCGGCGGGCCCTACCTGTCCGCGGGCCACCAGAAGGTGGCAAACCCCAAGCCGACGATGACTAGGCCATGCCGACTCCTAGCAGGCGGCCCTTCACCCCCTCAGAGTCTGCGCGCTATTAATCAGATGAGACGGGTGTGGCTACAGTAAGCGCCCGCCAGGCGGCGGGACTGTAGCCACGCTTCCCCGACATGGCCTCTGTCATCAGGAGCAAGGCAACAATATCAAGAAGTCGACATGGCCCGCAGGCGGCAGGCCCTACCTGTCGGCCGAGTCCCCAGCAACCGGTGGAGAAGCCGGCACCCAGAGACACTGACGGCCAGGTCCTACACCCGGCCAGATTACCATTGTACCCCTGAGGGGGCTGGCCTATATAAACCCCCCAGGCTTCTCCATGCAAGGGGTTCAGAATCCTAGAGATCATACACACACATATAGAGACAGGAGTAGAGCTAACTTTGCCCTTCTTCCTCCTCTAGCCGAACAGCTCAAGGAGCAATCTTGTAGCTACCCTATTGACTATAGTCATCATGTAGAGACCCCGCAGAGTAGGACTAGGGGTGTTATCTCCACGGAGAGCCCCGAACCTGGGTAAGATTCTCAGGCGCATGCGGTCTTGCTCACTCCCGCTTCTAGAGCCCGGTGACGTACTTTTGTCCCCATCCATGATAAGCCACCCCCTGGCATATGTCGCTAGATATCCCTGACAAGAGTGATATGGGAATCCTGTTCTGGAAGTCATGTTACTAGACCATGACGAACCTATGAACTATGAGGAAGCGGTGATGAGCCCAGATTCCGCAAAATGGCTTGAGCCATGAAATCTGAGATGGGATCCATGTATGAGAACAAATATGGACTTTGGTTGACTTGCCTGATGATCGGCAAGCCATAGAAAACAAATAGATCTTCAAGAAGAAGATTGACGCTGACGGTAATGTTACTATCTACAAAGCTCGACTTGTTGCGAAAGGTTTTCAACAAGTTCAAGGATTGGACTACAATGAGATCTTCTCACTCGTAGCGATGCTTAAGTCTGTCCGAATCATGTTAGCAATTGCCGCATTTTATGATTATGAAATTTGGCAAATGGATGTGAAAACTGCATTCCTTAATGGATTTCTTAAACAAGAGTTGTATATGATGCAACCATAAGGTTTTGTCGATCCGAAAGGTGCTAACAAAGTGTGCAAGCTCCAGCGATCCATTTATGGACTGGTGCAAGCCTCTCAGAGTTGGAATATACGCTTTGATAGTGTGAGCAAAGCATATGTTTTTTACAGACTTCTGGAGAAGTGTGTATTTACAAGAAAGTGAGTGGGAGCTCTGTAGCATTTCTAATATTATATGTGGATGACATATCACTACTAGGGAAAATCCTAGCAGCAGCGCGGGTTTTAGGACTATCAGTAGCGCGGGCAGGAGCGCTACTGGTACGGTGCTACAGCTAAAGGTTAGCAGTAGCGTTGGTTAACCCACGCTACTGCTACACCGACTTAGTAGTAGCGCTTTCTCGACGCAGCGCTACTGGTAATTAGTAGTAGCGCTTCTCCTAGCCCGCGCTACTACTATTATTCCGTATTTTATTTTTTTATTTCATGTTGTATTCATACACCTCTATACAAGTTTTCATACAGCAGCAATTTAGAGATTGTTTTTACATCATAATGAGTTATTACATCATTGGGTGAAAGAACCGTGGACTAGTTTCAAGTGGATGGACATCCACTTGAAACTAATCTGCGGTTCTTTCACGCAATGATATAATAAACATCATCATCATCATCATATCATTAACAACTTATCATCATAATACATCATTGTCATATAACAACTCCTCATGATCATCGTTTTCATCGATGAGACATCACATAGCAAGTTGGTTACTAGTCATAATCACAACTACTCCTCATCATCAACTCTAACACATTGTACCACATAATAAACAGATTGTACCTCATAGGACCTACTACATTCTCTTAGGACCTACTATATTCTCTAAGGTAAAATAGCAAAAAAACAAGATAGCCCCTGGCTCTCAATTATGGAGAATGCAGATTATCCTGTCTCCAATTCTTGCCTTTTGCTTAATGTTGCTTCCAAGAACCTCCTTACGAATGTCCAAAATTTTTTCCACTCTTTGATTAGCATGTGTTCACCGGTTTCATAAATCCGATATGCACAGGTGAGATCCGTAGGATGACCTGGCTATATGTTCAGAACTTCAAGGCGACCATTGTAATACATCAGATGAGGAACACAATCCATCAGGATTTTCTGTTGAAAAACATAGTAATAACTTTGTATTTAGCAATGATGTACTAGTTTTAGAAGTATGCAAAAGATGCACGGATGTCGTAATAGTAAAAAATCTTACCAGGGTATCTCCATAGAAGTTATTGTGGTTCAACACGTGCACAAGTGTCACGTATTCACCATAATTTGGAGTTCGATAATAGGTATTGTAATTCTCAAAGGAAGTACAAAATGCGATCAGATGATTTTTCTCCTTATAAGTTAATTCGGAGCCATCGGTGTAGTAGGTTTTGTCTACCATCTTCCGCACATTCTTTGAAGAATGAAAATAAGCTGTCAATGGAAATAAGCTGTTAACTTTTTTGAAATAAACAATATAAATTAGTTAATAACTATGTTTGAGAAACTCACATAGCGGTAGAATCGGAAGCGTATCAACAAGGACCCAAATGTCCATATTGTTTTGCTCTATGTCAGGATCACCATGATCCATGGTTACAATCATACCCTCATAGAAACCATACATTTTGCAAAGTGCTTCCCAATTATGGCAACCAAAATGGGTTACGCTCTGAGAATTGTACAGATTTACTTCAAAATCCATATCATGATGGGTCCTTAAGTGTATTTTCTTTGTTTGAAAATTTTCATAGTCTTCAAAACCCATCCACTCCAAGATATCGCGTCTTGCATGGCATGGGATAAGCTAGTCGAAATGTAAAAGATAAAAATTAGACGTTGAAATAGTTGAAGTCGTGCTTAATTACGAAAAAAACACTTGTCATCGTTGCGTACCATTTCAACATCGAAGGTCTCCTCGAGCTTAATGCTGAAGCGCCGATCATCGTCCAGGTGAGGGCACCTGTCGCACAGACCTCGATCGTCGTGGCACCAGCTGCACTCCCCTGAGAGACATTCGTCATCCGAGTACGACATTTCCTACGTTCATAATTCAAAGATTAAACTTGTACAATTAATTATATGTACTAAAAAACCTACATTAGATCATTATTTTTTGAGAAAATCCAAGCCACTCGATATTTCCTACATATTCTAGCACAAGTCACGCCAGAATTCATGGAAAAATCTGGCATGATCTTTGCTAAAAAAAGGACATATCGAGCGCCTGAAATTTTCCGGAACGGAAATTAATCAACACTCCGGCAAAACATAGGCCACTCGGAGGTGTAACCTGTACATGACCGGCCACTTGGGCAACCACATATCCTATTTGAGCAACACAGGATGTACATGTTTTTATCTACATCATATATATCTTGTAGGACTCATATTGACATGGAGATTTGGCTGGTCTCACCTCGAGGTCGGAGGGGGTCGGTGACGGGGACGACGGCGGGGATGATGGAGGAGCTCCTTGATTTCTGCAAAAGGAAAAACCCTGTAAGTTATCACTAATACATCCCGAATAATTGATGTCTACTACACAACCTTCTTCTTGTAGACGTTGATGGGCCTCCAAGTGCAGAGGTTTGTAGGACAGTAGCAAATTTCCCTCAAGTGGATGACCTAAGGTTTATCAATCCGTAGGAGGCGTAGGATGAAGATGGTCTCTCTCAAGCAACCCTGCAACCAAATAACAAAGAGTCTCTTGTGTCCCCAACACACCCAATACAATGGTAAATTGTATAGGTGCACTAGTTCGGCGAAGAGATGGTGATACAAGTGGTATATGGATAGTAGCTAAAGGTTTTTGTAATCTGAAATTATAAAAACAGCAAGGTAACTAATGATAAAAGTGAGCGTAAATGGTATTGCAATGTGTGGAAAAAAGGCCTAGGGTTCATACTTTCACTAGTGTAAGTTCCCTCAACAATACTAACATAATTGGATCACATAACTATCCCTCAAGATGCAACAAAGAGTCACTCTAAAGTCACTAATAGCGGAGAACGAACGAAGAGATTATGGTAGGGTACGAAACCACCTCAAAGTTATTCTTTCCAATCAATCCGTTGGGCTATTCCTATAAGTGTCACAAACAGCCCTAGAGTTCGTACTAGAATAACACCTTAAGACACAAATCAACCAAAACTCTAATGTCACCTAGATACTCCAATGTCACCTCAAGTATCCGTGGGTATGATTATACGATATACATCACACAATCTTAGATTCATCTATTCAACCAACACATAGAACCTCAAAGAGTACCCGAAAGTTTTACCGGAGAATCATGACGAAAACATGTGCCAACCCCTATGCATAGGTTCATGGGCGGAACCCGGAAGTTGATCACCAAAACATACATCAAGTGAATCACGTGATATCCCATTGTCACCACAGATATCCACGGCAAGACATACATCAAGTGTTCTCAAATCTTTAAAGACTCAATCCGATAAGATAACTCAAAGGGGAAACTCAATTCATTACAAGAGAGTAGAGGGGGAAAGAAACATCATAGGATCCAAATATAATAGCAAAGCTCGCGATACATCAAGATCGTATCATCTCAAGAACACGAGAGAGAGAGAGAGATCAAACACATAGCTAATGGTACATACCCTCAGCCCCGAGGGAGAAATACTCCCTCCTCGTCATGGAGAGCATCGGGATGATGAAGATGGCCACCGGAGATGGATTGCCCCCTCCGGCAGGGTGCCGGAACGGGTCTAGATTGGTTTTCGGTGGTGACGCAGGCTTCTGGCGACGGAACACCCGATCTATTGTGCCTTCTGGAAGTTTTAGGATACGTAGGTATATATGGGTGAAAGAAGCATGTCGGTGGACCGAAGGGGGGCCACGAGGCAGGGGGCGCGCCCTAGGGGGGTGGGCGCGCCCCCACCCTCGTGGGCACTCCCTTCTTTCCTGACATGCACTCCAAGCTTTTCCGATGGCTTTCATTCCAAAAATAACTTCTCCAATTGATTTCGTCCCGTTTCGACTCCGTTTGATATTCCCTTTCTTCGAAACACTGAAATAGGCAAAAAAACCGCAAATCTGGGCTGGGCCTCCGGTTAATAGGTTAGTCCCAAAAATAATATAAAAGTGGATTATAAAGTCCAATATTGTCTAAAACAATAGATAATATAGCATGGAGCAATCAAAAATTATAGATACGTTGGAAACGTATCAATAATTACTTAAAATAAAAAATAACAACAAATATGACATGTTCAACTAGTTCTTACTAAAATAAACTTACTATAAATGAAAAAAACTAGTTCTTTCTAAAAATAAAGTAGTTCAACTAGTTATATTAATTTTCTTACTAAAAATATATTAGTTCTATTAATGCAACTAGTTCAACTAGTTTATTAATTTACTTACTAAATAAACTAGTTCTATTAATCACTTAATATAAATAAACTAGTTATATTAATCACTTACTAAATAAACTATTTCTATTAAACACTTGCTAAAAATTCTACTACCCTAGTTCTATCCTAAATTTTCTTACTTCTATTTTATTCAAAACACCTAAAATAGTCAAAAAAATTATTCTATTAAAAAACCTACATTCTACAATGCCTACATTCTAAAATCTACATTTAAATTACCTACAATTTGCATGAACAGAGACAACGGAGGGAGGGAGGGGAGAGGAGGTGGAGGGGACGTCCGGAGGAGGAGTGGGAGGGGCCGACCGGAGGAGGAGGAGGGAGGGGCGGTGGGAGGAGGATGCCGGCGGAGGAGGGAGGAGGGGGCAGCCGGGGGAGGAGGAAGGAGGGGGCGGCCGGAGGCAGAGGGAGGAGGGGTGGCCGGAGGAGGAGGGAGGAGGGGGCGGCCGGAGGAAGAGGGAGGAGGGCACGGTGGGAGGAGAAGGAAGGAGGGTGCGGTGGGAGGAGGAGTGATGGAAGGAGGGAGTACCTCGGTGGAGGATGGACGACGGGTATTGGCCTGGGCGAGAGTGACTGAGAGGGAGAGTGAGTGAGAGAGGGTCGGCCGCGTGGGGAGGATAAGGTAGGGTTAGTAGTAGCACGTGTGCGAGAAAAGAGCTAGATCTAAGGAGAATAGCAGTAGCGCTGGGCGAGGATACGCGCTACTGCTAAGTTGGGCTGGCCATGTGCGCCCAGTTCAAACATAGCAGGATCGTTTTTTGCTAGTACGCGCTACTGCAAAAGTTATAGCAGTAGCACAGTTTATTTACGGGCGCTGCTACTAAGTAGCAGTAGCGCAGGATTTTGTCCAGCGCTGCTGCTAAGATGATGTGTATAAGGTTTTCCCTAGTAGTGTATTGTTGATCGGAAATGATATAGAATTTCTGGATAGCATAAAAGGATACTTGAATAAGAATTTTTCAGTGAAAGACCTCGGTGAAGCTACTTATATATTGGGCATCAAGATCTATAGAGAAAGATCAAGACGCTTAATTGGACTTTCAAAAAGCACATACCTTGATAAAGTTTTGAAGAAGTTCAAAATTGATCGGTCAAAGAAAGGGTTCTTGCCTGTGTTACAAGGTGTGAAGTTGAGTTAGACTCAATGCCTGACCACTACAGAAGATAGAGAGAAAATGAAAGTCATTCCCTATGCCTCTACCATAGGTTCTATCTTGTATGCAATGCTGTGTACCAGACCTGATGTGTGCCTTGCTATAAGTTTAGCAGGAAGGTACCAAAGTAATCTAGGAGTGGATCACTAGATAGCGGTCAAGAACATCCTAAAATTCCTGAAAAGGGCTAAGGATATGTTTCTCATTTATGGAGGTGACAAAGAGCTCATTGAAAATGGTTACATTGATGATAGCTTTGACACTGATCCGGATGAATCTAAGTCGCAAACCGAATACATATTTATATTGAATGGTGGAGCTCTCAGTTGGTGCAGTTCCAAGAAAATTGTCATGGCAGGATCTATGTGTGAAGCGAAGTACATAGCTACTTCGGAAGTAGCAACTGAAGGAGTTTGGATAAAGGAGTTCATATCCGATCTAGGTGTAATACCTAGTGCATTGGGTCCAATGTAAATCTTTTGTAACAATACTGGAGCAATTGCCTTAGTGAAGGAATCCAGATTTCACAAGAGAACCAAACACATCAAGAGACACTTCAACTCCATCCGTGATCAAGTCAAGGAGGGAGACATAGAGATTTGCAAAATACATAAGGACCTGAATGTTGCACACTCATTGACTAAGCCTCTTCCATGAGCAAAACATGATCAGCACCAAGACTCCATGAGTGTTAGAATCATTACAATGTAATCTATATTATTAACTCTAGTGCAAGTGGGAGACTGAAGGAAATATGCCTTAGAGGCAATAATAAAGTTGTTATTTATATTTCCTTATATCATGATAAATGTTTATTATTCATGCTAGAATTGTATTAACCGGAAACTTGATACATGTGCGAATACATAGATAAAACAAAGTGTCCCTACTATGCCTCTACTTGACTAGCTCGTTAATCAAAGATGGTTAAGTTTCCTGACCATGGACATGTGTTGTCATTTGATGAACAGGATCAAATCATTAGGAGAATGATGTGATGGAAAAGACCCATCCGTTAGCCTAGCATAATGATCCTTAAGTTTTATTGTTATTACTTTCTTCATGACTTATACATATTCCTTAATTTGACTATGAGATTATGCAACTCCTGAACACCGGAGGAACACCTTGTGTGCTATCAAACGTCACAACGTAACTGGGTGATTATAAAGATGTTCTACAGGTGTCTCCGAAGGTGTTTGTTGGGTCGGCATAGATTGAGATTAGGATTTGTCACTCCGAGTATCGGAGAGGTATCTCTGGGCCCTCTCGGTAATGCACATCACGATAAGCCTTACAAGCAATGTGACTAATGAGTTAGTTGCAGGATGATGCATTACGGAACGAGTAAAGATACTTGCCGGTAACGAGATTGAACTAGGTATGAGGATACCGACGATCGAATCTCGGGCAAGTAACATACCGATGACAAAGGGAATGACGTATGTTGTCATTGCAGTTTGACCGATAAAGATCTTCATAGAATATGTAGGAACCAATATGAGCATCCAGGTTCCGCTGTTGGTTATTGACCGGAGATGTGTCTCAGTCATGTCTACATAGTTCTCGAACCCGTAGGGTCTGCACGCTTAACGTTCGATGACGATTTGTATTATGAGTTATGTGTTTTGGTGACCGAAGATTGTTCGGAGTCCCGGATGAGATCACGGACATGACGAGGAGTCTCGAAATGGTGGAGAGGTAAAGATTGATATATTGGACGATAGTATTCGGACACCAGAATGGTTTCAGAGTGATTCAGGTATTTATCGGAGTACCGAGGGGTTACCAGAACCACCTGGGGAAAGTAATGGGCCACTATGGGCCATAGGGGAGAGAGAGGGCAGCCCACAAGGGGTGGCGCATGCCCCACAGATGTCGCTTGAAGCTACGTAGATATTTAACCAAAGAGGAAGGGATGATGCAGCACAACGGCGGTAGGTATTTCCCTCATATATGAAACCAAGGTTATCAAACCAGTAGGAGAACCAAGCAACACAACGTAAACAACACCTGCACACAAATAACAACTTCTCGCAACTCGACGTGTTAAAGGGGTTGTCAATCCCTTCCGGGGTACGGTGCCTCAAGATAGGCAAACGGACGTGAGGTAAATTTGTAGATCGGAAACGAACAAAATAAATAATGATAAATTGGAAAAGTATTTGTGGGTTTTTGGATTAATAGATCTGAAAATAAAAGCAAATAAAAGGTAGATCGCAAAGGCAAATAATATGAGAAAGAAGACCCGGGGGCCGTAGGTTTCACTAGTGGCTTCTCTGTCAAAAAATAGCAAACGGTGGGTAAACAAATTACTGTTGGGCAATTGATAGAACCTCAAATAATTATGACGATATCCAGGAAATGATCATTACATAAGCATCACATCCAAGATTAGTAGATCGACTTCTGCCTGCGTCTACTACTATTACTCCACACATCGACCGCTATCCAGCATGCATCTAGTGTATTAAGTTCATGGAAAACGGAGTAATGCAATAAGAACGATGACAAGATGTAGACAAGATCTGTTTATCTATATGGCAGTAGATATAGATCTCGTCTTTTTATCCTTAGTAGCAACGATACATATGTGTCGGTTCCCTTTCTGTCACTAGGATCAAGCACCGTAATATCTATCCCACTACCGGGCACCTCTTCCCATTGCAAGATAAATAGATCAAGTTGGCCAAACAAACCCAAATATCGGAGAAGAAATATGAGGCTATAAGATATCATGCATGTAATAGATCAAAGAAACTCAAATAACTTTCATGGGTATAAAAAGATAGATCTGATCAAAAACTCAAAGTTCATCGATCCCAACAAACACACCGCAAAATAGTTACATCATATGGATCTCCAAGAGACCACTGTATTGAGAATAAAGAGAGAGAGAGAGATGAAGCCATCTAGCTACTAACTACGAACCCGAAGGTCTACAAAGAACTACTCACGCATCATCGGAGAGGCACCAATGGAAGTGATGAACCCCTCCGTGATGGTGTCTAGATTGGATCTGGTGTTTCTGGACTCTGCGGCGGCTGGATGAATATCTCGTCGACTCCCCAAGGGTTTTGGTAATATTGGGGTATTTATAGAGAAAAGAGGCAGTTTGGGGGGCACCCGAGGTGAGCACAACCCACTAGGGCGCGCCTAGGCCTCCCGGTGCGCTCTGGTGCGTTGTCCCCTCCTCAGGACTCCCCCAAGGTGCAACCAGGACCCAATATCTTTCATCTGGTCCATACAAAATCTCCGTAAAGTTTCGTGGCATCTGGACTTCGTCTGATATTGATTTTCTGCGATGTAAAAAACATGGAAAAAGCAGTAACTCACACTTGGCACTATGTCAATAGGTTTGTACCAAAAAATGATATAAAATGACTGTAAAATGATTATAAAACATCCAATATTGATAATAAAACAACATGGAACAATAAAAAATTATAGATACATTGGAGACGTATCAGCATCCCCAAGCTTAACTCCTACTCGTCCTCAAGTAGGTAAGTGATAAAAACAGAATTTTTGATGTGGAGTGCTGTTCATCATGTTATATCATATTCTTTTCTTTATAGCATGGACATTTGGAATTTTATGTGATTCAAACGAATAGTCTAGTTTTGACATAATAATTTAGATACTCAAGCATATCAACAAGCAACCATGTCTTTCAAAATATCAATGCTAAAACAAGTTATCTATCGGGTGGTAGGTGCGACATATGCCAACGGGTGGCTTATCATTGTGGGAGCCAGTAAGACATCCCCGGTGCCTGGAAACGGGATGAGGCGAAGGCATGCACGCCGGCGAATCTTACCCAGCTTCGGGGCTCTCCGTGGAGATAACACCCCTACTGCTGCTCTGCGGGGTCTCCGCATGATCGTTAGATGGACAAGTAGCTACACAATGCTCCTTGAGCTGTTCGGTGGGAGGAGGAAGAAGGGCACGGCTAGCTTGCTGCTTCTCCTCGTGTGGTGTCTAGAACTAGCAAGGGGTCGAACCCTTTGCATGGGTGCCCCGGGGGGTTTATATAGGCCTACCCCCTGGGGGTACAATGGTAATCTGACTGGGCATGGGGCCCAGCCGTCTGTGACTGCGCTCGCCGGCTTCTGCACCGGCTGCTGGGGCCCGCCGACTGGCGGGTCCCACCGGCTGCCGGCCCCTTGGTCGACATGCAGGCCCCACTGTCCAGGGCCTGGTCGGCGGCTGGTTACTGTTGCTCTATCTCGGTGACGTGGGCTTCGTCATGGTAGGCGCGGCTATAGTGCCGCTGCCCGTCGGGCGATCGCTGTAGCCTCACTGCGTCTTGTCTCCTTAATGGGGCGTCTCCGTCGAGGGAGGCGGCAAGCCAGCTGTGGGGAGCCGGCTCTGTCTTGGGCCGACTAGGGGGGAGGCGTGGCCGCCTTCGGGTGTCTCTCTGCTCGAAGGGACCCACCATCTGTGGGCCACGCTGGCGGCCCGTCGTGGGTGACACCAAGGTCAGCATGGCAACAGTGCCGCGCCGGACGGGTCATGCCTACTACGTACGGCGCACTGCCAGGCGTGCTCCGGGATTCGGGGGTGGCAGGCTCCACTGTAGTCACGCCCCGTCACATCGCCGTTAGGTGGATGCAAACTTTGAGGGTACGGTCTCGACCGCTTTATGGGAGCCGGCTTCTTGGAGTCGGCCTTCACGCGGCCGGCTTCTCGAAGTCGGCCCTCCCATGGCTTTCTTCATGAGGGCTAAAGTCGGACCGCCTTCCAAAAGCCGGCCTGGGTGGCAGCCAGCAAAGGGGAAGGCGGCTCCATGTCTTGGATTCTTGAGAGCCGGATGGGCTCGTAATTTTTTCAGAAGGGCCAGGGGAAGACGGCTAGGCTACCCATGGCTATTTCCTCCGACAGTAGTCCCCGAAGTTGATCGAGCTCTGAGGCGGACAAAGGGACGAGAAGCTTGGTCAGCTTCCCATCCTGAAGAGCCGGCTTTGTGGGTGTATGCCGACTTCAGAGAGCTCCGCGTCTTGCAGGTGGAAAAGGGGCCGACCTGCGTGCTGACCGCGGGCCCTCCCGCGGCCACATGGCAGCGAGATCCTGCCAGCGCACGCGCGCGACGGGACGCCGCCGTAGGCCCGGGCCCGCCACTCGCAGGCCTTGGTCCGAGCGCGGATCTTCCGTGGCCCACATGGGCTGCTCGCCTTCCCGCGGCGGTTTTATTTCGCCGTTAAGGCACAATAAGCGCGGGACGTGGGGGAGTGGGCACGATTGATCCCCACGTTTCCCCACGCCGCGCCTCCTCGGCTCCGCCACGCGAGCCTATAAGTAGGGGGAGGAGGGGGAGCGGCAGAGGTTCGCACGCTCTCTCTCGCTCTGCCCCTTCTCGCCCTCGTTTCTTCCTCTTGTTGCCGCCGCAGCCTCCCGTCTCAGCACCGCCGCGCCTCCACATCGTCTTGCTCCCATGGTGCTGTCGAGCTCGTGGGATGGCTCCAACGTCCATGAGGACCATGTTGAGTTCCTCCGCCAGACTCGGCGCCTGCCCGACTCCAACCTCGTGCGGGTCCGCCTGGCGCCAGAGGCGGAGGTCTCGCCGGCGCCGGAGGAGGGCGAGCGGGTCGTCTTCCGCTCGCACTTCCTCCGCGGCTTCGGCCTTCCAGCGAGCGGATTTCTGCGCTCCTTCCTCGATTTCTACAACCTTCAGCCGCATCACCTCACGCCCAATGCGGTGATGCTACTGTCGGCCTTCGTCTCGCTCTGTGAAGGTTTCTTGGGACTGCTCCCCACGCTAGAACTCTGGGGGGAATTCTTCCAGAGCAAACTCGGCACCGTCGTCGCAGGCGTGCCCGCCCCCTGCGGGGCCTTCATCGCCATGAGGAGGGCGGGCGAGAACAACCTGTTCCCGCCCATCCCCCTGATCCAGTCGGTGAAGATCTGGCAGAAGTCATACTTCTACATGAAGAACGTCGCCGAGCAAGGAGACCACGTCAACCTGCCGGCTTACGTAGCCGGCGCGCCGGCTGGGAGGCAGCCTTCATGGAGTTTCCGGTCCCGGTCACTGTCTCAGGCCGGGAACGCCGCCGTCTCCCGGCTTCGGGTGATGATCCAGTCGGAAGGCCTAAGAGGGGCCGACTTGGTGGCCACCTTCGTGGAGCGCCGGATATCTCCTCTCCAAAGCCGGCCCCACATGATGTGCCAGATGACCGGCCGGTTCGACCCAAGCCGGCTGAGCACCAGGGAGATGCCTCACGCGGAGGTATCGTATATGGTAAAGTATATCTCCAACTGCAAGCTCGCCGAGGACTGGCGATACGGCAAGGCGCCGTATTCTCGCGCCAACCCTCCGCCCATGGTAAGCTTTCCTTTCTTTCTTCTTTTCGTTGGTTTCCGGCTTTATGATGGCCGGCTTCTGATCAGTCGGTTCTTCTTAGCAGAACCCCCTTCTCCCGCCGACGACCGGAGCAGCGGGGATAGAGCGCCAGTATGCCCCCGACCGCACGGCAGACGATGTCGACGACCCGGATTTGGGGGCGGCCGCCATGGAAGAAGCGGTCGTGGGGGACGACGCCGAGCCCGGGGGCTCAAGGCTTACCACCAGCTTCGAGGACTGGCCGGATGATGCTGAAGCCAAAGTCGCCCCGCGTCGCCAGCCGGCGGCCGACCATCAGGGCGCGGGCTCGTCCATCGCGCCGGCTGCCGGCGGTGGTGCACAGAAGCACCGGGCCGCTTCAGGCCTCTTCGGCAGTCGGCCAAAGAAGTCCAAAGCCTCCACCGCGGCGACCAAGCGAGATGAGGCGGCTGTGAAAGCGGCCCGCTTCCGCAAGGCGGTGAAGCAGCCTCAAGCGGTCTCAGCATAAGTCATCAATTGCCCTGTCGCATGCTTTTCATCATTCTCTTCTTGTTCGAGCATTCTTCTTAATTTCTTCCGCTTGCTGGACAGGGCGC